>NW_028139026.1:5000-141000 GCF_964270905.1 Leucopleurus acutus | reverse complement strand
AATCCATCTGAAGCTGGAAGTAGATTTGAAGTTCAACAGAAGAATCACTTATGTCTTTAAACAATTAAAAACTTGACAACTAATAAGAGTAGGTAGTGACCTAAATTTCAAATAAAAGTCTCATGAAGAAATACTTCTGACATTAATTTATCCAGAAATCATTCTGCACTCTATTATGAATTCTAAAGAATGTTAAACTGGACACTTACACGTCTTTTTGAGGATGATCATTAAGTCATCCCTGGAGGATGAGTGATGTTTTTTTTCCAATACGATACTTACATTTCCATATATGTCTATCTGCATCTATATCAGTTGTGTATAATCCGCTAATGTGGTCATTACAGAAAAACAGTTTGTGCAGCTTAAACAACAGCAATGGATTCCTCTCAGGCCTGGAGGCAAGAAGTCTAAGGTCATGGTGTCAGCAGGTTTGGGTCCTTCTCAGTCCTTTCTCCTTTGATTGCAGATGGACATCTTCTCACTGAGTCCTCAGATGGTCTTTTCTCTGTGTGTCTGTGTGCATCCCTGGTTTACTTGTCTGTTCTTTATTACTCTTCTTAAGTGTGACAAAGACCCTTGACCACCCCTTAGCTAACAGGCTGCTTGTAATTCTCTTCTCAGCTAGTCTTGACCTGTGGGCTTCTGTGTTTATATGTGCATGGCCAGGTTTTGTCAAGAGCCCTGCTAAGTGAGAATAATGAGAATCCCCTACCCTTGAACTCTGATCACCCGCAGTATTTGACCAAAGCCATCAAACCCCCTATCACCCACATGATATATGATCACCCTGGTCAGCCTTTGGCAAAAATCCTTTTGAGTCTATGTAAATACAGCTTAAGGTCTCCCTTAGCCTGTATTTCTTCTCTTAATAATTTCCAGTCCACTCCACCCCACCCTCTTCTTGGCCATAAGCCCCCACTTGAAATACTGTATTTGGAATAAGGCCAAGTTTCCAAAGCTGCATCCCATATGCAGCAGCGAGTTTTGCCTACATGTTCTGCATGAGATTTATATTGGATACATGAATATCAATCCCACAGCCCATGGCCATATAATCATGCCTGAATGAAGCTGATGTCTCATGTATATTTTCCCTAAGTCCACTCACAGCCATTTGTGCGTAGGGACACTAGACTGTTCCTCAGCTGTATGCCTGGGACTACTTTAAACAATTGCCAAGAATCACAGAACTGTGAAAAGCATGGCACTAATTTGACCCCAGAAAGTGCTCAATTACAGGACGGGAGTTGAAACAAGAAAAGAGCATCACCTTGACTGACCTCAGCTGGGAATGTGTGTGTGTGTGTGTGTGTGTGTGTGTGTGTGTGCGCGCGCATGTGTGTTGCCTGATTCAAACAACCGGCCACATTCTTAATGTCCGTGAATGACCACAAAATGACAGTATTTATTTTGGGGTGCTCATAAAAGCTAGAAGTATGTGAATTTGCAGATTTGGAATCTGTGAATAACGAGGATAATTGCATTGCAGTATTGGAGCACTCTGGCGTTAGAGTCTGTAACACTGCCTGCTGCAGAATTCAGAATGCTTGTGCAGGTTGCCTGAAAGCAGGACGGTGTGTCTCTTCCTTCCACATCTACAAAAACAAATCAACAATTAATACGGTTTAAAAATCTCATGTGCATTGTCAGGATATTTACACGTTTCACAAACTTCAGGCTGAAATTGAACATTATGGTGAGCCACAGGGTTGTTCTGAGCTCCTTTGAGAAAAAGATAAAGAAATGATAAACAACCTTAACTCTTGAGTATTATATTTGTCTGTGCATATGAATATATATACACAACTATAATAAAAATGAAAAGCAAATATGTATATGCACACAAAATTTTTTAGACACTTCATAATCCACAGCAATGAAACATTAGGATACAGAACAGGGTCTCTGGTAGAGGTCCTGGGCTGGAAGGGGAAAGTACAGGTTCTAACAAGAATTCCCTCCCAGCCCCTATCTGCACCTGCCCCAGGACTCAGCCCTGTACTTGTTGGATCCTGCACGCCCCCTCGTGGTAACGGACCTCCGTTCAGGGAGGTTTGTGTCTGGGCTCACACTGACTTCCCCTCACTGTGTCTCTCGCACAGTAATACACGGCTGTGTCCTCAGTTGTCAGGCTGCTCAGCGATAAGTAGACTTGGCTCTTGGAGGTGTCCCTGGTGATGCTGAGCCGGGACTTAAGAGTTGGGTTATAATATGCACTTCCACTACCACATATCGCACCAACCCATTCCAGCCCCTTTCCTGGAGCCTGCCGGACCCAGGATACACCATAGCTGGTTAATGAGAATCCAGAGACAGTGCAGGTGAGGGAGAGGGTCTGTGAGGGCTTCACCAGGCTGGGCCCCGACTCCTGCAGCTGCACCTGGGACAGGACACCTGTGGACAGAGAGAACCACGGTGACTCATGGGCTCAGATGCAGCTTCCCCATGTGTTCACGTCTGAATCCCTGAGAAACTCACCTCTGGGAGCTGACACCAGGAAGAGGAAGAACCACAGTGGATTCATCTTCTTGCAGATGAGATTCCTGAAGCCCAGAAATTCTCTTCAAGCATGAGGAGAAACCCGAATTTAAGTGAACTGGTACTTTGTTTTTACCTTGTGACATAAGGGGATGTTTGCATATGGGAGGGACCAGTCTATAAAAAACGGAAAGTAGTGAAGGGAGGTCCCAGTCTCTGGGGCTCCACCTGAGGAGGGTTCTGACTGTTTCCTCAGAGAACTCAGCCCCACCTGGGGTCCCCTCAATATGCCTGGGGGACTCTGTGTCCAGGAATGAAATGATGCTGAAGGGCTAGTCAGGAAGTCAGCTGTGCTCAAGGATTAACGGCAGATTTGGGGAATAGACTTTAATCCCGTGGATGTATATATTTCACATAAATACCCATCACACATTCAGGGTCCTCCAAGATGTCAGACACAGACTCTTGTTTTTTCCTTTCTGCATTACCTCATGTTTATTTCCTGGATGCACAAGTACTTGAGACAAACCATACATGTAATAATGACATTGAATTCAGACAAAGTCAGGTAAAATTTAATGTTTATCATAATTCACAACGGATTTCGTGTTTCGCTTAATTTGGGTGAACATTTCTTCACCTGAAACAGTTTAAATATTATCAAGACTTGCTCTGGAGGTGGATTTACTCTTAACAACTAAACACACCATGTATTTTGTGGACAAGGTAGTCATTCTTGCTGAGATGGTCATGGATCCCAGCACTGCTGACATGGCCAGTAGCCTGAGCTGCCTGTTTCCTGTGCACAACTGAGTGTCTGCAGGAACACCGCGAGCTTCAGGGCGCCTTCCTTGCGGGTGGACGTTGAGGAATCCCCAGGGCTAGCAAGGTCTAGAACAGACAGCTCCTGGAAGCTCCTCAGGACTCCAACATGCTGGGCAGGTGATCTGGTCACAGTGCACAGACTCACTCCTTCTAGAAGTGTTCATTTGTAACTCTGTCACAGACAGTGACATTGGAGCTCAGGGAACACAGTTCCCACTGCACTGGGTGAGAGAACATGCATGATTCTTGGAAGTAAACCTTCACAGTGAATGGCTTGCAGAGTACGAGGGTGTCATGGTCAAAGGAAAGTCCTCACCTCAGGAAGCAGGTTCCATTGAAAAGTCCACCTGAGAGCAGCTCTCCCGAGTCCCTGGGTCAGTGACTCCTGGGACTGTGTCTGAGGTCACATCAGTAAGGGGTGCTGGAGAGCAGAGCACAGCTCCATCCCATCTCGCTGTGGGCACTGAGGATGTCGCCTCACCATCTGCATTTCAGTCTGCAAGGATGTAAACTGGGGATCACGATGGTAATGGTATGTCTGAAATTTATAGTGGGGTTGCCAGGGGTGCTGAATGTTGACATGAGTGTCATCAGTGATGTTATCTCTCCTGGGAACCAGAAAGACCAATGTGAGTCCCCATCTCTGACTGACACCCTGTACATGTAGCCCTGGCTCCACTCCTGCCCTGAGAGGTCACACCTGTGTCTGGGGCACGTCAGCTCTCCCTCAGCCCAGTGATTTCACCTGTACACTGACTGATGGTCAGCCTGCTGTCTATGAGAAGATATTTACTCCATACAATTTCATGAACAGAGTACTATACTTCTTCTATCTTTTGCAATAATATTTGCAGAGTAAATTAAATTCTAAAGAATCTGCCTCCTTGAATGTTGATAGTAGGAGAGCCAACCACAGTGATATGGGCAAGAATCACAGGACAAGTCTGGACCCTGTTGTCAGGACCTGAAAATTGAGCGGATACGCTGTGGGATAGGGGAGTGGAAGGGATGGCATCTAAAACCTAGAACCAGGTGGGCCCATTATTCAGCAGGTGGAAGAAGGGCCTGCATTTGTACAGATGCCCCAGCATCTGAGCTGCCCTTTATGAGCTGGTGGATTAGAGGAGATCCAGCCAAATTCATGTTAACATAGAAGGATATATAACAGGTGTCTTTATGTTTCAGTGGGTGGGGATGTGTTGTTAGGGTCTATTTAACCCTAGGAAAAATGTGTTAGGGCACCCGGTCTAAAAAAAAGTTATTTTTCCTTTGTGGAGCTAATTGGAAGGAATTATGTCTGGAGACCAGATCATATGGTAATGCTGGAGGGAATATCCATTAGAGACGCCCAGTGGGTGATGGGAAATGAAGTGGGGAGACTTAAGTCATATTGCTCTGCAGGTTACCAGTGATGGTGACAGCAAAAGGGCCTGACCATCGTGATGGGAGGGAGAAGGGCTGATGGTGGTGGGTTCATGGGGGCCACGTGGACAGGTCCTTCTGATGGTCTCTGTGTTTTCCCTTATAAAATCTTGAGGGTATAAGCTCAGAATGAGGTGTGGACTTCAGGAACATTGAGACCAGATGGTTTAGGTCAGTTTGTACCTTTGCTGGAATCCTTGAGCAATGAAGAAGCAGGAACTATACTTGGAAATCAGCGGCGTCCTCATGTGATGTTAGATTTGTTGCCTTAGATGTTACTGAATGTAGAGACATTCGCTGTCCTCACATTACATCTTCTAGATCCACTTGGAATCCAGTTTCAAATGTGAGGGATGTAGATGAAACATTTGTTATGAAACAACGTGGTATCTAAATTTTAAGAGGTATAAGTCAAAATTATGGAAATGTGTTACTGAAATTGTAATTGTCAAACTCTTCTCTGGGGCAAAATAAATTAAAATTAATAATAAAAATTCAAGGTATTGATTGTGTTTTCAACCGTTGCTAAATCCATTGAATGTTTCGAGTTACGATCATTCATAAACTCAGATCCGTCACGGGTAAAGTTTATTTTACGATATGGTCATTCTAACTTTTGACAGGGTAACCCAAGCGCTGACACTACCTGGACCACCATCAAAAAATGTTCTGAAACATAACCTGGTTCTTACTCCTCCTTGGGCCCCTGGTTACAATAATTCCTTTACTGATCTTTGACCCCTGCCTTCTTTTAACCAACTTGTTTAGTTTGTTCTCTCTAGAACACAGCAGTCTTCTAGACAAGATGACAATGATGCAAAGATTCCAGCCACTCCTCAGAACAGGTCCTGCCAAGATAAGAAGTCACCCTGGGCCCCTTAACAAAACGGAGCTCTGGGCTTGCCTGGTGGCGCAGTGGTTGAGAGTCCGCCTGCCGATGCAGGGGTCACGGGTTCGTGCCCCGGTCCGGGAAGATCCCACATGCCGCGGAGAGGCTGGGCCCGTGAGCCATGGCCGCTGAGCCTGCGCGTCCGGAGCCTGTGCTCCGCAGCGGGAGAGGCCACAGCAGTGAGAGGCCCGCGTACCGCAAAAAAAAAAAAAAAAAAAAAGAAGGAACAAGGTTTGTTCATAGACGCTTCCAGGCCTGAATTCCCCATGCCTGGTGATAAGAGTGTCCCTCTGCAAAGGAAAGCAGGGTCCGGCTGCTGGGTCCTGAAATGCCAATAAAGAGGCAAAGTTGGTGAAAGGAAAGTTTGCTTTATTTTGGCTGCCTGCACCCGGGGGTGGGGGACTGACTTCTCTCCAGAGGTCACCCCGCACTGAGCATCTGTGGGAAAGGGCTTTTATAGGCGGAAGGAGGGGCTACGGGCAGAAACGGCAGAGTCAGCTGTGACAGTCGTCTTGCAGTTGGTCATGTGGTGGTCTGATCAGCCTCCTCTTGATTGTTTTAGGGAGAGTTAATCTTCAGGTCCAGGGTCGGTTTGTTCCCATTTCTTGAGGCCAGTTCTTGCAATTGTGGCAGCTTATGTCATGGCTACAGTCTCGTCATCATGCAGTTAACTTCTTCCTCCTGGTGGGAGTTTCAGTATCTATAAGACGGCTCAGGGGACATGGACAAGAATATTATCTGCAGCCCTTGAGGAGGAACTAAAGGTCCTTTATTTGCTGAATGACCAACTATTACTATTTAGTCTTATTGGAGAGTTTTCCCTTCTTTCTGCATTTGCTCACTTCTCTGATTAAACTTATTCTTTGGCTAAATTGTTTCTACAGAGGAAAGGCAGGTGGAGAGCACGAGGTGAAGGACCGTTTCACTTCCACACCTAAATGGGGGAGAGCACCTTTCACATGGGAGGTTTATTTCTCGTTTCAGGGTGACTTGGAGGAACTTCAGAGTGTCCCTGTACTGGGCTCTGTCTTACGTCACTTGGAGGCATATTTAGGGGCGGCCTACCCTGGACCCCTACACTCAGGGTCTCTTTTATTATTTTGTTTCTACATATGCACACCAAGCATGTGATGCAGGTGTCGGTTTACCTGCATCTTACAGATGTGAAGCTAAAGTGCAGCCTGGACTTGGCAGGTGATGTGCTGGAGAGCACACATCAGGACCCAGCGAGGCCTCCGGTCCAGGCCTGGGCGTCTCCACCCTGGTTATGTTCGCTCCTGCAGGGGTTCCTGGACGGAGGTGGGCCTGCCTGTAGGTCTGCAGGACTCTTCGTGGAATGAGAAGCTGTGGGACTTTCCTGCATTTTAGTGCTCACGTAAGTAAGATGCTGTGGTGAAGAAAGGAGAATAGATTTGTTTTCAGCAGCTTGTGAAAATTCGTGTTATTATCCACCTGACTATAAACTTTCCCGACCAACTACATATGTGTCTATTGGTAGTAGCTGTGACGGTGAATATTTCACATAAAATAAACTGCACAGGAGAACAGGATGTAGGTATTACCTAAGTGTATAGGGACTCTATTGAGCCTGGAAGCAAGGAGCACATGTAGAAACACCCCCACCCACGTCCCCTCTAACTGGCATCTTTCCCAGCGACCCCCTGAGGATCCGGGGCTGCTCAGCGCATTTATGCTTCTCATGCAAGAGGTTAGCAGGCAAGTCAACAGCCAGCATCCTGGCAGGGACAGCTGGTCTACAGTAGGGCAGGGCTGAGATATCACAATGAGGAAGGAAGAATATGTTTAACTCTTTATACATCCTCTGGAATAGTATTGAAATGGGTCTATTTAGACAAGAGTTAGACAAGGGAAAACCTGAATATATAACTTTGAGTCTCTGCCTTTCATATATGTCACTTATTCTCCTATTTCGAAAAGTCTTTGTAATTCAGAGACTGAATGTGTAACTGAAGAACCATGGATGAGTACAGAGAGGTTCCCCAGGGAAAACTGCTATATGGAGAGGAAACCCCAGACCCTTAGAGGAAAGCAGCCCTTAACTACCATCTGCACCTGCTCCTGGGGCTGAACCACACAGCAGTTGTATGTCCTGAGTGCCCCCTGCATCCCCCCTCCTCCCTCCCTGCAAGGAGGTTTGTGTCTGGGCTCACACTGACTTCCCCTCACTGTGTATCTTTCGCACAGTAATACACGGCCGTGTCCTCAGATCTCAGGCTGTTCATTTGAAGATACAGCGTGTTCTTGGAGTTGTCTCTGGAGATGGTGAATCGGCCCTTCACAGAGTCTGCATAGTACGTGTTACCACCACTACTACTAATACTTGAGATCCACTCCAGCCCCTTCCCTGGAGCCTGGCGGACCCAGCTCATGGCATAGCTACTGAAGGTGAATCCAGAGGCTGTGCAGGAAAGTCGCAGAGACCCCCCAGGCTTCACCAAGCCTCCCCCAGACTCCACCAGCTGCACCTCACACTGGACACCTGCAAACACAGAGACATCCTGGTCAGGAGACTGTCACACATCCACTGATTCCCTCACTCACATCCACTCACATCCTCAGTGTCTCTTGCTCTCCATAAATTACCTTGTAAAATAGCCACAAGGACAACCCAGCTCAGCCCAAAGTCCATGGTGAGTGTTCTGTCCTGAACCCCGAATGGGAGCACGTGGGAATCCGGGGCTGGAGCTCCTCTCCCAGAGCTGCAGGGTCAGGGCTGGGGCTGCTTTATATCAGCAGCGGAAGGACCCTATTTGCATGACCTTCTAGTATATAAGAGGCTATGTCGTTGAATGTCTTCAGAAAGGGCAGGGTCTCAGAGCAGGTGTGAGAGTCTTGGATTTTGTGGTGTTGATAGCATTTGGGAAATATAACTTTCATTGTGTGATTGTTCCAGAGTAAACCCTTAGGACCCATATGTCATCTTACATATGCACTCACATCCCGTGATGTAGCTGTCATTGTTACCCTCATGTTAGAGGTGTAAACTACACCCAGAGGAATGGAGGGTGTGTGTAGTGAGTGTCCAAGGAGAAACATGGGGTGAGCGTGAGATCCAGCATCTGCTCCTGAGCTCTGGGCCAGGCTGCTCCCTGGAACCTACTAGAGGACAGAGTTGGAGTTTCCAGGTGAGGTTTGCAGATCCCCCTCCTGTAATGAGGTCATGATGACTTTGCTCTCTTCTCGTGTTTACCTAAAACATATGGAGAGGTTCAGGGTTGATGAGAAGTATTTTCAAGAGTCTCTTTTGTTTCAGTATCTTCCCTTCACTCCTTCCCTCCCATGTCATGCATTTCTTCATTTGTAATTACTTTAATGAGGTTCTTGACATGTAACAAAGCGCACACACTCAGAATGAACACTGTGATGAATACTGACGGAGCCATCAGCATTTTCAGGAGAGAACAAACCAATTCCTCTCATTATTCTCAGTAGTTTCTGGGTTTCCTCCTTCCTGTCCCTTGTTATCTTCCATCCTGTCCCCACATCACCGTTGATCTTCCCTTGTTACTTCAGGTTACTTTTCATTTTCTAGAATTTATAAAATTGGGAACATAATATAAGTTCAAAACAAAAAAATATATATATTTTTATTGTTATGGCTTATTTTACTCAGCACAAATATTTGTGAATACTCTCATGTTTTAGTGTGTACCAAGAATCCTGGTTTTAATAACAGGTTGCATTAAAGAATGATCATAGCATGATTGGCTTATTTATTAAGCTGATGTGTGATATTGGAACTCTTTCCAGTGTCTGGTTGTTACAATAAAGCTGATACTCGTCTTGGAGACGCAGAGAGATGAGAAGCTGAGAAAATGCTTCTTATTTAATGTTCTTAAAACAGCCTCAAAAAGGGGCAAGTTGCACATTATCAAAATCTCAGCAATTTATCAGATAATTATAGAACGAAGACAGCAGCAAATTTAAATCTTGGAGAGAGACAAGTGCTCACAGAATAACAAAGACTAAGATTGTTAATGTTGCCATAGGCTGCTGAATGGAACAAAAACTACAAGATTAAACTAGAAATGGATGCCTTGAGGTCGAGTGTGGTTAGGGTGTAATAGTGTCCCAACGTCTCCTAAATACCTCGCCAGTGTCAGCGTGGCCCTGCTAAAGTGTGAGTCAGATGGTGTTACCTTTCTATCCGCACAGGTGTGTCTTCCTACCTGGGACAGCGCAGGATTCCTGCCTGAGCTGTTAGGTCCTCCTGCATCCTGGGGAGGACCTTGGCCCTGGACTTGGATCTGCACTGTTTCATAGCATCTCCGCTCACAGTGTGGCCTTTGACCCCTCATCCAGTCCCACTGTGCCATATACTTACCACATATGAAATAGGATCGCACGCGGAAATGCATAAGAATGTTCCAGGTGCTGACTGACGCACAAAACCCTGCCACAACCCCTGACAGTTTCTACTGACAGCAGCTCTTTATTTTGTTCACCGTCTCTGCTTAGGGAGGGCCTGGAGGAGAAGCCCACCCTGCCCCATGCAGGGTCGCTGTGAGAGGCTCAAGTTCACCTGCAGGACCTGCTCCTCTGATGCACACTCACGTGTAAGGGAGGGTGACCCTGACTGTTGGCTGGGGGCTCAGCCGGGTTGAGGGCTGGGCCTTGGGTCCACCTCGTGTGGACATTGCCTGGGCTCTGACATCCTTTCAGCACGATGCCTGGGTCAGCTGAGTGGTCTCTGCATCATAGCCCTTCCTCAGTGCAGTCACGTAGACACCTAGACAGAGCTTAACGTAAGACACCAGACGTCATGCTCATAATATTTACATAACTGACTTGAAAGTTATATCTCCATCACAGACTGCCCATGAATTACGGTGGTCTCTTCATTTACAACTGAGAAAAAATGGAAGCCACAAATATGTTCTTCCATAAATTAGTACATAAACAATGAGTGATGCATTCATGCTGTGGAATTGTATTCAACAGTTTAAATATTAAACTATTATACCACGAAAAGAAATGAGGGAATCCTAAATGCATATTGATAATTAAAAAATCGGTCTGAAAACGTTCAATTTCACCTATTTCACATTTGGGAAAAGGCAAGTCTATATATAAATCAAAAAGATGAGCATTTAGCAGGAATTGGGGAGAAGATGTTTGATATGTGAAACATGGGCAGTATTTAAGGATAGTGAAATGCTTCTCTATGAAATTGCAGTGGTGGAAACATTGCACTATGAACTTGTCAAAATATATAAAGTAATAGCAGAAAGAGTGAACCTTATTGAATATAAATGTAAATGTCATTTATAAGTCAGCCACTCAAGGATGGAACGATGCACACTGTATAGATGATACCTAATATTATAGTGAATTTATTAATTAGCATGCCTGTAGAAGGTGGGAAAATAGGTTTTGACCTAAGTGACTTTGGAAATGAGTGGAGTCTGATGGCTAAGTTGTAAGCACTGCACGTAAGCACTAGAACCTGGTGGATAATCGGTATTTCCATGAGGAATCAGGCTAAGCATTCAGTTACTACTGTGCATGTGGAATTGAACAATTAGTAGCTGGATGGCATCGGTGGAGCCAGGCTTCTCACTGTTGGATGGAAAGTAACAGACAAGCAAGGGGGAAAGTCTGGATTTCCCCAAGTGATGTTGCACTAGGATCGGAGATGTAAGAATGATCTCACTTTTACCTTCACACAGGTCAGAAGGTGAGATACAGAGATAGTTGCAGACGTGTGTGTGTATACGTGGGGTAGGGCACACAGATATATTTCCGAGGTCTTTTAGTTGATAGGGTCTAGAGGCAATGCCCCCAGTGGACCGGACACCAGCATTAGTGTCCTAATACCCACCCTTCTGGTTGCTAATGCTATTCTCCAGAAAAGGATCCACGACTCATGTGAGGCCTGGTTAATTCCAGGGCCACAGAAGAGAATACACATGCTTATCCTGCAGATTCTTGTGGCACCAGAAAGTAAGGAAGTGTTCACACCAATGGATGGGTGCCCGTAAAGGGGATACAGGAGACAATCTGAAAGAGCTCCTCATGGGTGACAAGCTGTAACAATTACAGAAGCAAAGAAAATGCCTTAGTATATAACCTTAACACAAGTTCTGAAACAAGTATCTTGATTCATACTTATATAAAGAGATTGAATAAATATATCTAATGGGGAAGGTAGGATAAATCTCCCGTAAGGAATAACTTCAGGAACCTCATCATGGTCATCCTCCCTTCAAGAAGGTGCACTTAACCCTCCATCCCAGAACGAGGCCTGGCATAGGGATGTGGTAAAAACAAAAGAGTGTCCTTGAGTTTCATGATGAATTTTTAGGTATAATATCCCAAACATCATACATAAAATAAATTTGTAGTTTTTCTGTATACATTAAAATTTCTGTCCTGAAACCAACAACAGTAACAGTAACAAAAACTTCACTGAGAAGGGAATTAGGCACAGACTTGGAGAATGTGCTCTCTAATATCATATTTATAAAGGACTTGTATCATGAATATACAGCAAATTCACAGCTCAACAACAGTAACAAAAAATGAAAATAATGAACCCTGTGCCAGTGATCTGAAGATACTTCCGCAAAGAAGAGATAAAAGGTTTGAACAATATTCTTCATTAAGGAAACATAAAATAACACCATGATGAGATACTGCTACTCACTTATTACAACAGTTAAAGGCAAACTAATAAGCAATTCAAAGATTGGGGATGATGTGGAGCGAAAGGCCCCTCATCCGCTTGCTGGAAGGATGCCAGTGGCCGCCAATTGGAATATATTTGTCAATTTCTTAGAGAGAAAACCAGACACTCACCATGGGATTGAGGAGTGCGCTGGAAAAGTATTTACCAAATTTGTTTGAATATTTATGTTTGTTCAAATAACTTCATACGGGTGCTTGTATCATCTTACAGCTTCCAGCCTTTACCACTCCCTAAAAATGGATTATGTAGTCAGTTTTTATGGTTATTTTCCATACGATTAGGATATATTTGTTTCTGCTCCATTTTATCTATCTCTCTATTTTATCTAATTATCTATTATCAATCTCCACACTAGATGACAAGGTGCAGGCAACACAGCCCACATGTTACAGCCCAGCCTGTGTCCCGACATTTCAAAATGTTCTCTGAGGAGAAAATGCCTGCAGTTGCTGCATGGACATCAATTTCCGAATATCAACATGACTCATTCTATTCAAGTGAAAGGCATTGCATCAGACAGGACTGGAGAGGTTGTCAGGATGAGAAGAATTGGAAATCCATCTGATGGTGGAAAGCAGATTTAAAGTTCATCAGTAAAAATTATTTATGTCATTAAACGATTAAACACTTGACAATTATTAACAGAAAGTAGTGACCTAATCTTCAAATAAAGGACTCTTGGAGAAATATTTCTGTGCGTCTCTTCCTAAGATAGATGGGGAAAGACAGACAAAGCTGACTCCATGAAAAAGTCTCAAGTTTAGAGATAAGAAAGTTCCCTGGAATCGTTGTGGATGAGGCTTTCAAGGGCGGCAATGATCCAGTGGAGAAACCACAGCTTCTGAGAGAAAATGCCTCCATCCCATCCTCTGCACCTGCCCTGAAATGGGTCCTCTTGTTTCCTGATGACCCTGATCGCCTACTGGTGGTTGGAGCGGCCCCTGCAGGGAGGGTCGTGTCTCGACTCACCCGGAGTTCTAACTGGGCCTCCTGGGACATTAACACAGGGCTGTGTCCCAAGGAGCTGAGCTGCAGGGAAAACTGAATTTGTGAGCTGTCTCTGGAGGTGGAGAGACAGCCTGTGTGCTGTGCTATTCCCAAAACCAAAGCACCCCAGTCACCCCAGCCCTTTCCCTGGGGGCTGAGGGATCCAGTCCCAGCAGTCAGAACTGTTTGTGATGGAGAATCCAGAGACTGAGCAGGTAAGGGAGAGGATCTTCAATAGTCCTGGGCCCGATTCCTGCACCAGCACCTGGGACACGTCACCTGGTGAAGGAGAAACAAGGAGACACCCAATTCACAGATGTCATCCCATAATTCCACGTTCCTCAGACCCAGGAGATGCTCACAGCTGAGGGATGCCCGCAAGAGGAGGAATGACCAGAAGATTTTCATGTTCATTTTGATCAATCCTTTGACTTTCAGAGAGTTATGTCAGTGAAGATGAGAACCCTGATTCTGAGTAGCACAGGTGCTGTGCTTTCCCTTTGAGCCCGGATGTGATGTGCAGGAGAGAAGCGTGTCTCCATATAAAGATGGTCACGGCTGGTCCTTCTCTAGGGCTGTGGAGGAGGATGCTGGCTGAGATCCAGGGTGGACACCGCTTCATGTCACCTCTGAAGAATGGGTGATGTTTCTTTTCTAATACGATACTTACATTTCCATATATGTGTATCTGCGTCTATATTATAGGTGTACTTGTTGGCTAGTGTGGCCTTTACAGAATAACAGACTGGGTGGATTAAACAACAGCAATGGATTCCTCTCAGGCCTGGAGGCAAGAAGTCTAAGGTCACGGTGTCAGCAGGTTTGGGTCCTTCTCAGTCCTTTCTCCTTTGCTTGCAGATGGATGTCTTCTCACTGAGTCCTCAGATGGTCTTTTCTCTGTGTGTCTGTGTGCATCCCTGGTTTACTTGTATGTTCATTATTCCTCTTCTTAAGTGTAACAAAGACCCCTGACCACCCCTTAGCCAACAGGCTCCTTGCAATTCTCTTCTCAACTAGTCATGACCTGTGGGCTTCTGTGTTTATATGTGCATGGCCAGGTTTTGTCAAGAGTTCTGCTAAGTGAGAATAATGAGAATCCCCTACCCTTGAACTCTGATCACCCGCAGTATTTGATCAAAGCCATCAAACCTCCTGTCACCCACACGGTATCTGACCACCCTGGTCTCCCTTTAGCAAGAATCCTTTCTATGTACCAGAATCCCCTTAGCTTGTATTTCTTCTCTTAATAATTTCCAGTCCACTCCACCCCACCGCCTTCTTGGCCATAAGCCCCCACTTGCCAGGCTGTATTTGGAATTAAGGCAAGTTTCCAAGGCTGCATCCCATATGCGGCAGCGAGTTTTGTCTTCATGTTTTGGGTGAGCTGCATATTGGAGACATGAGTATCATTTCACCACCCATGGCCATATAACGCATGCCTGAATGAAGCTGATGTCTCATGTATATTTTCCCTAAGTCCACTCACAGCCGTTTGTGCGTAGGGACACTAGACTGTTCCTCAGCCCTATGCCTGGGACTACTTTAAACAATTGCCAAGAATCACAGAAATGTGAGAAGCATGGCACTAATTTGAGCCCAGAAAGTGCTCAAGTACAGGAGGGGAGTTGAAACAAGAAAAGAGAGCATCACCTTGACTGACCTCAGCTGAGAATATGTGTGTGTGTGTGTGTGTGTGTGTTAGGTGATTCAAAGAACCGGCCACATTGTAAATGTCCGTGAAAGATCACAAAATGACAGCATTAATTTTGGGGTGCTAATAAAAGCTAGCAAGTAGCTGATTTTGAAAATATGTAATCTGTGAATAACGAGGATCATTGCATTGCAGAATTGGGGCGCTCTGGCACTAGAGTTTGTAACACTGCATGTTGCAGAACTCAACCTGCTTGTGCAGGTTGACTGAAAGCAGGATGGTGTGTCTCTTCCTTCCACATGTACAAAAAGAGGACAAAAATTAATAATGTTTAAAAGTCTCATGTGCCTTCTCGGGATATTTACCAGTTTCACAAACATCACTCTCACACTGAACGTTACGGTGAGGCTCAGGGTTGTATTGAGCTCCTTTGTAAAAAAGAAAACTAAAGACATGAAAACCAACCTTAATTCCTGTATACTATATGTGTGTGTATGTATAGACATAGATATATTTATATACATATAACTATAATAAAAATAAAATTAAACAAATATGTACATGCACACAAAATTTTCTAGACACAACATAATCCACAACAATGAAATAGTAGGGTACTGAAGAGGGTGTCTGGTGGAGGTCCTGAGCAGGAAGTGGAAAGCACAGGTTCTACCAAGAATTCCCTCCCAGCCCCTATCTGCACCTGCCCCAGGACTCAGCCCTGTACTTCGTGGGTCCTGTGCGCCCCCTGGTGGTAACGGGCCCCCGTGCAGGGAGGTTTGTGTCTCGGCTCACACTGACTTCCCCTCACTGTGTCTTTCGCACAGTAATACACGGCTGTGTCCTCAGTTGTCAGGCTGCTCAGCGATAAGTAGACTTGGCTCTTGGAGGTGTCCGTGGTGATGCTGAGCCGGGACTTAAGAGCTGGGTTATAATATGCGCTTCCACCACCATATATCATCCCAACCCACTCCAGCCCCTTTCCTGGAGGCTGTCGGACCCAGGCTACAACACTGCTGGTTAATGAGAATCCAGAGACAGTGCAGGTGAGGGAGAGGGTCTGTGAGGGCTTCACCAGGCTGGGCCCCGACTCCTGCAGCTGCACCTGGGACAGGACACCTGTGGACAGAGAGAACCACGGTGACTCATGGGCTCAGATGCAGCTTCCCCATGTGTTCACGTCTGAATCCCTGAGACACTCACCTCTGGGAGCTGACACCAGGAAGAGGAAGAACCACAGTGGATTCATCTTCTTGCAGATGAGATTCCTGAAGCCCAGAAATTCTCTTCAAGCATGAGGAGAAACCCGAATTTAAGTGAACTGGTACTTTGTTTTTACCTTGTGACATAAGGGGATGTTTGCATACGGGAGGGACCAGTCTATAAAAATCGGAAAGTAGTGAAGGGAGGTCCCAGTCTCTGGGGCTCCACCTGAGGAGGTTGCTGATTGTGCCCTCAGAGAACTCAGCCCCACCTGGGTTCCCCTCAATATGCCTGGGGGTCTCTTTGTCCTGGAATGAAATGATGCTGAAGGGCTAGTCAGGAAGTCAGCTGTGCTCAAGGATTAACGGCAGATTTGGGGAGTAGACTTTAATCCCATGGATGTATATATTTCACATAAATACCCATCACACATTCAGGGTCCTCCAAGATGTCAGCCACAGACTCTTGTTTTTTCCTTTCTGCATTACCTCCTGTTTATTAGCTGGATATGCAAGTATTGGAGAGAAACCATACATGTAATAATGACATTGAATTCAGACAAAGTCAGGTAAAATTTAATGTTTATCATAATTCACAACGGATTTCGTGTTTCCCTTAATTTGGGTGAACATTTCTTCACCTGAAACAGTTTAAATATTATCAAGAGTTGCTCTGGAGGTGGATTTACTCTAAACAACTAAACACACCGTGTATTTTGTGGACAAGGTAGTCATTCTTGCTGAGATGGTCATAGATCCCAGCACTGCTGACATGGCCTGTAGCCTGACCTGCCTGTTTCCTGTGCACAACTGAGTGTCTGCAGGAACACCGCGAGCTTCAGGGCCCCTTCCTTGCGGGTGGACGTTGAGGAATCCCCAGGGCTAGCAAGGTCTAAGAACAGACAGCTCCTGGAAGCTCCTCAGAACTCCAACCTGCTGTGCAGGTGACCTGGTCACAGTGCACAGACTCACTCCTTCTAGAAGTGTTCATTTGTAACTCTGTCACAGCCAGTGACATTGGAGCTCAGGGAACACAGTTCCCACTGCACTGGGTGAGAGAACATGCAAGATTTTTAGAAGTAAACCTTCACGTTGAATGGTTTGCCGAGTTTGAGGGTGTCATGGTCAGAGGAAAGCCCCCACTTCAGGAAGCAGGTTCTTTTGGAAAGTCCACCTGAGAGCAGCTCTCCCGAGTCCCTGGGTCAGTGAGTCCTGGGACTGTGCCTGAGGTCATTTAAGTAAGTGTGCTGGAGAGCAGAGCACAGCTCCATCACATCTCGCTGTGGGCACTGAGGATGTGGCCTCACCATCTGCATTTCAGTCTGCAAGGATGTAAAGTGTGGATCACGATGGTAATGGTATGTCTGAAATTTATAGTGGGGTTGCCAGGGGTGTTGAATGTTGACCTCAGTGTCATCAGTGATGTTATCTCTCCTGGGAACCAGAAAGACCAATGTGAGTCCCCATCTCTGACTGACACACTGTACATGTAGCCCTGGCTCCACTCCTGCCCTGAGAGGTCACACCTGTGGGTCTGGGGCAGGTCAGCTCTCCCTCAGCCCAGTGATTTCATCTGTGCACTGACTGACGTCGAGCCTGCTGTCTGTGAGAAGATATTTACTCCATACTCTTTCATGAACACAGTACTATACTTCTTCTAGCTTTTCCATTAATATTTGCAGAGTAAATTAAATACTAAAGAATCTGCCTGCTTGAATGTTGATAGTAGGAGAGCCAACCACAGTGATATGGGCAAGAATCACAGGACAAGTCTGGACCCTGTTGTCAGGACCTGAAAATTGAGTGGATACGCTGTGGGATAGGGGAGTGGAAGGGATGGCATCTAAAACCTAGAACCAGGTGGGCCCATTATTCAGGAGGTGGAAGAAGGGCCTGCATTTGTACAGATGCCCCAGCATCTGACCTGCCCTTCTTGAGCTGGTGGATTAGAGGAAATCCATCCAAATTCATGTTAACATAGGATATATAACAGGTGTCTTTATGTTTCAGTGGGTGGGGATGTGTTGTTAGGGTCTATTTAACCCTAGGAATAATGTTTTAGTTCACCGGAACTAAAAAAAGTAATTTTTCCTTTGTGGAGATAATTGGGGTCCATTCAGTCTGGAGACCAGATCATATGATAATGCTGGAGGGAATATCCATTTGAGATGCCCAGTGGGTGATGGGAAAAAGAAGTGGGGAGACTTAAGTCATATTGCTTTGCTGGTTACCCGTGATGGTTACAGTAAGAGGGCCTGACCTTCGTGATAGGAGAGAGAAGGTCTGATGGTGGTGGGTTCATGGGGGCCACGTGGATAGGTCCTTCTGATGGTCTCTGTGTTTTCCCTTATAAAATCTTGAGAGTATAAGCTCAGAATGAGGTGTGGGCTTCAGGAACATTGAGACCGCATGGTTTAGGTCATTTTGTATCTTTTTTGGAATCACTGAGAAAGAAGAAGCAGGTGCTATACTTGGAAATCAGCAGCGTCCTGGTGTCATATTGGATGTGTTGCCTTAGATGTTACTGAATGTAGACAGATTCCCGATACTCATATTTCATCTTCTAGGTACACTTGGAATCAAGTTTCAAATGTGAGGGATGTAGATGAAACAATTATTATGAAACAACGTGGTATCTAAATTTCAAGAGGCATAAGTAAAAATTTTGGAAATGTGTTACTGAAATTGTGATTGTCAAACTCTTCTCTGGGGCAACATAAATTAAAATTAATAATAATAATTCAAGGTATTGATTTTGTTTTCAACCATTGCTAAATCCATTGAATCATTCAAGTTACAATCATTCATAAACTGAGATCCATCACGGGTAAAATTTATTGTTAGGAAACCGTCATTCTAACTGATGAAATCTCACTCTCGCATCAAGGATCTGTGTCTCTGTGGACATGCAGCACAGTTCTCACCAGCAACACAGGAAGGAGGGTACGTTGGTACAGTTCTACTTTTCCAGAGGAGCATCTCTGACGAAGTCCCCCCTCTGTTTACCCATTCCATCCTTGTAGTATCTGAAAGAGGCCTTTGAGTGTACTGTGACATGTTCCCACATGAAGTTCCCATAGCTTAGGAAGTGAAAGTTTAACTTCACTTTTCATTGTAATAGAAACATAACAACTAATAATTGAGAAGCAAAAAAAAAAAAAAAACATTTAAAATTTACCCAGAGGCAAGCTAGAGATTGGCAGAAAACATTTGTAAAAGACATATCTAGTATATCTGATTGTTATCTAATATGTACCAAGAAGCCTTAAACTCAACCATAAGAAAGAAACAAAAGGATTAAAAAATGGGCTAAAATCCTTAACAGACACCTGACCAAAGAGACAAAGAGTTTGCAAATAAGGCTGTGGGAGAACATATGTCACAGGGAAGTGGCATTCCGAACAAGGACATACCCCTGAAAACTTACAAGAGTGGATCAGATCAGGACTCTGAGAACCTTAAACACCTGCAGGATGTGAAGCAGCAGGTGGTCCATTCACAGGTGGTGGGGATGCAGAACGGGGTGCACCTTGGGAGACATTTTGGGGGCTTCCTGCAAAACTAAACATACCCGTTTCTATGTTTCAGCAGTAGTGCTCCTTTGTACGTATGTGAAAGACAGTAAGAATTTGGTCCAGAGAAAACCCTGCACACGATGCTTAGTTAGCTTTATTGATATCTGCCGAAATTTGGACAAAGCGACATGTCCTTTCATAGGGAATGACTAATAAACTGTATACATCCAGACAATGGACACTGAAATCTCATACCGATTTGAAGAAATATCGAATGGTGAGATGGAAATGCAAAGTAGAGATTCCAGAAGAACACACCTGGCAAGGTGATGTCAGCAGAGTGACAGTGACCGTGAGGACTGAGGTTCCTAAGAGGTTGTACAGCGTGAGGCTGAAGCGAAGACAACTTGGATTTGTCAGGAGGGAAATCTCCTCCCCTGCACTGTCTAGAGTTCCTGAGGCTGGACTGATAATAAAACTAGCAAAGACAGATTAACAGGAGAAAAGAAAACCATTTTAACCATAGGCATGGACGTGCCATAGAAATGGACCCAGAAGGGACCAAAGCAGGCAGCTTTTATATATTTAGACAAAGATGCAATATTTGTGAGGAATTGGTAGAAGGAGGAAATGTGTGCTTTTGGTGCTCAATTAGTGAAGAACCTAAGCAGGGTTTTGGGGTGACTAGTGCATTAGAAAAAGAACAAGGTTTGTTCACAGAAGCTTTGGGGCCTGAATTCCCCACCCCTGGTGATAAGAGTGTCCCTCTGCAATGGAAAGCAGGGTCCGGCTGCTGGGTCCTGAAATGCCAATAAAGAGGCAAAGTTGGTGAAAGGAAAGTTTGCTTTATTTTGGCTGCCTGCACCCGGGGGTGGGGGACAGACTTCTCTCCAAAGGCCACCCCTCACTGAGCATCTGTGGGAAAGGGCTTTTATAGGCGGAAGGAGGGGCTACGGGCAGAAACGGCAGAGTCAGCTGTGACAGTCGTCTTGCAGTTGGTCATGTGGTGGTCTGATCAGCCTCCTCTTGATTGTTTTAAGTAGAGTTAATCTTCAGGTCCAGGGTCGGTTTGTTCCCATTTCTTTGAGGCCAGTTCTTGCAATTGTGGCAGCTTATGTCATGGCTACAGTCTGGTCATCATGCAGTTAACTTCCTCCTCCTGGAGGGAGGTTCAGTATCTATAAGATGGCTCACGGGCCATGGACAAGAATATTATCTATAGCCCTTGAGGAGGAACTAAAGGTCCTTGATTTGCTTAATGAGCAAACTATTAGTATTTAGTCTTATTGGAGAGTTTTCCTTTCTTTCTGCATTTGCTCACTTCTCTTATTAAAATTATTTTTTGGCTAAATGTTTTCTACAGAAAAAAGGCAGGTGGAGAGCATGAGGTGAAGGACCGTTTCACTTCCACACCTAAATGGGGAAGAGCACCTTTCACATGGGAGGTTTATTTCTTGCTTCAGGGTGACAGGGAGATAGGTCAGCATGTCCCTCTGCACTGGCTCTGTCTTAAGTCACTTTGAGGCATATTTTCGGGTGGCCTACCCTGGACCCCAACACTCAGGGCCTCTTTTATTATTTTGTTTCTACATATGCACACCAAGCATGTGATGTAGGTAATGAGATACTTGAATCCTACAGATGTGAAGCTAAACTGCAGCCTGGAATTGGCAGGTGATGTGCTGGAGAGCACACATCAGGACACAGTGAGACCTCCTGTCGAGGCCTGGGCTTCTCCACCCTGGACCTGGCCTCCCCTGTAAAGGTTCCTGGACAGAGGTGGGCCTGCCTGTAGGTCTGCAGGACTCATCGTGGAATGAGAAGCTGTGGGACTTTCCTGCATTTTAGTGCTCACCTAAGATGCTGGGTTGAAGGAAAGAGAATAGATTTGTTTTCAGCAGCTTGTGAAAATTCATGTTATTATCCACCTGACTGTAAACTATCCCAACCAACTACATATGTGTCTATTGGTAATAGCTTTGATGATGAATATTTGACATAAAATGAACTGCACAGTAGAAGAGGATGCAGGTCTTATATAAGCATATAGGGATTCTATATAGCAAGGAGCACATGTAGAAACACCCCCACCCACGTCCCCTCTAACTGGCATCTTTCCCAGCGACCCCCTGAGGATCCGGGGCTGCTCAGCACATTTATGCTTCTCATGCAAGAGGTTAGCAGGCAAGTCAACAGCCAGCATCCTGGCAGGGACAGCTGGTCTACAGTAGGGCAGGGCTGAGATATCACAATGAGGAAGGAAGAATATGTTTAACCGTTTATACATCTGCTGGAATAGTTTTGAAACGGGTCAATTTAGACAAGATTTAGACAAGGGAAAACCTAAATATATAGCTTTGAGTCTCGGAATTTCATATTTGTCACTTATTCTCCTATTTCGAAAAGTCTTTGTAATTGAGAGACTGAATGTGTAAGTCAAGAACCATGGATGAGTACAGAGAGGTTCCCCAGGGAAAACTGCTATATGGAGAGGAAACCCCAGACCCTTAGAGGAAAGCAGCCCTTAACTAACATCTGCACCTGCTCCTGGGGCTGAAACACCCAGTTGTATGTCCTGAGTGCCCCCTGCATCCCCCCTCCTCCCTCCCTGCAAGGAGGTTTGTGTCTGGGCTCACACTGACTTCCCCTCACTGTGTATCTTTCACACAGTAATACACGGCCATGTCCTCAGATCTCAGGCTGTTCATTTGCAGATACAGCGTGTTCTTGGAGTTGTCTCTGGAGATGGTGAATCGGCCCTTCACAGAGTCTGCATAGTATGTGCTACCACCACTGCTACTAATACTTGAGATCCACTCCAGCCCCTTCCCTGGAGCCTGGCGGAACCAGCTCATGCCATAGCTACTGAAGGTGAATCCAGACGCTGCACAGGAGAGTCGCAGAGACCCCCCAGGCTGCACCAAGCCTCCCCCAGACTCCACCAGCTGCACCTCACACTGGACACCTGCAAACACAGAGACATCCTGGTCAGGAGATTGTCACACATCCACTGATTCCCTCACTCACATCCACTCACATCCTCAGTGTCTCTTGCTCTCCATAAATTACCTTGTAAAATAGCCACAAGGACAACCCAGCTCAGCCCAAAGTCCATGGTGAGTGTTCTGTCCTGAACCCCGAATGGGAGCACGTGGGAATCCGGGGCTGGAGCTCCTCTCCCAGAGCTGCAGGGTCAGGGCTGGGGCTGCTTTATATCAGCAGCGGAAGGACCCTATTTGCATGACCTTCTAGTATATAAGAGGCTATGTCGTTGAATGTCTTCAGAAAGGGCAGGGTCTCAGAGCAGCTGTGAGAGTCTTGGATTTTGTGGTGTTGATAGCAACTGGGAAATATAACATTCATTGTGTGATTGTTCCAGAGTAAACCCTTAAGACCCATATGTCATCTTACATATGCACTCACATCCCATGATGTAGCTGTCATTGTTACCCTCATATTAGAGGTGTAAACTACACCCAGAGGAATGGAGGGTGTGTGTAGTGTCCAAGGAGAAACATGGGGTGAGCGTGAGATCCAGCATCTGCAGCTGAGCTCTGGGCCAGGCTGCTCCCTGGAACCTACTAGAGGACAGAATTGGAGTTTCCGGGTGAGGTTTGCAGATCCCCCTCCTGTAATGAGGTCATGATGACTTTGCTCTCTTCTCGTGTTTACCTAAAATATATGGAGGGGGTCAGGGTTGATGAGAAGTATTTTCAAGAGTCTCTTATGTTCAGTATCTCCCCTTCACTCCTTCCCTCCCAAGTCATGCATTTCTTTATTTGTAATTACTTTAATGAGGTTCTTGACATGTAATATAGCGCACACACTCAGAATGAACACTGTGATGAAAACTGACGGAGCCATCAGCATTATCAGGAGAGAACAAACCAATTCCTCTCATTATTTTCAGTAGTTTCTGGGTTTCGTCCTTCCTTTCCCTTCTTATCTTCCATCCTGTCCCCACATCACTGTTGATCTTCCCTTGTTACTGCAGGTTACTTTTAATTTTCTAGAATTTATAATAGTGGGAACATAATATATGTTCAAAACAAATATGTATATATATATATATTTATTGTTATGGCTTATTTTACTCAGCACAAATACTTGTGAATACTCTCATGTTTTTGTGTGCATCAAGAATCCTTGGTTTTAATACCAGGTTGCATTTCAAGAATGATCATAGCATGATTGGCTTATTTATTAAGCTGATGTGTGATATTGGAACTCTTTCCAGTTTCTGGGTGTTACAATAAAGCTGATACTCGTCTTGGAGACGCAGAGAGATGAGAAGCTGAGAAAATGCTTCTTATTTAGTGTTCTTAAAACAGCCTCAAAATGGGCCACGTTGCACGTTATCAAAATCTCACCAATATATCAGATAATTATAGAATGAAGACAGCCACAAATTTAAATCTTGGAGAGAGACAAATGCTCACAGATTAACAAAGAATAAGAATGTTAACCCTGACATAGGCTGCTGAATGGAACAAAAACTACTACAAGATTAAACTAGAAATGGATGCCTTGAGGTCGAGTGTGGTTAGGGTGTAATAGTGTCCCAACGTCTCCTAAGTAACTACCTCGCCAGTGTCAGCGTGGTCCTGCTAAAGTGTGAGTCAGATGGTGTTAAGTCTCTACCCACACAGGTGTGTCTTCCTACCTGGGACAGCCCAGGATTCCTGCCTGAGCTCTTAGGTCCTCCTGCATCCTGGGGAGGACCTTGGCCCTGGACTTGGATCTGCACTGTTTCATAGCATCTCCGCTCACAGTGTGACCTTTGACCCCTCATCCAGTGCCACTGTGCCATATACTTACCACATATGGAATAGGATCGCAGGCGGAAATGCATAAGAATGTTCCAGGTGCTGACTGACGCACAAAACCCTGCCACAACCCCTGACAGTTTACACTGACAGCAGCTCTTTATTTTGTTCACTGTCTCTGCTTAGGGAGGACCTGGAGGAGAAGCCCACCCTGCCCGATGCAGGGTCGCTGTGAGAGGCTCAAGTTCACCTGCAGGACCTGCTCCTCTGATGCACACTCACGTGTAAGGGAGGGTGACCCTGACTGTAGGCTGGGGGCTCAGCCGGGTCTGAGGGCTGGGCCTTGGGTCCACCTCGTGTGGACATTGCCTGAGCTCTGACATCCTTTCAGCACGATGCCCGGGACAGCTGAGTGGTCTCTGCATCATAGCCCTTCCTCAGTGCAGGCACGTACACACCTAGACAGAGCTTAATGTAAGACCCCAGACGTCATGCTCGTAATATTTACATAACTGACTTGAAACTTATATCTCCATCACAGACTGCCCATCAATTATTGTGGTCTCTTCTTTCACAACTGAGAAAATATGGAAGCCACAAATACGTTCTTCCATAAATTAGTACATAAACAATGAGTGATGTATCCATGCTGTGGAATTGTATTCACCAGTTTAAATATTAAACTATTATACCATGAAAGGACATGAGGGAATCCTAAATGCATATTGCTAATTAAAAAATCGGTCTGAAAACGTTCAATTTCACCTATTTCACATTTGGGAAAAGGCAAGTCTATATATAAAGCAAACAGATGAGCATTTAGCAGGAATTGGGGAGAAGATGTTTGATATGTGAAACATGGGCAATATTTAAGGATGGTGAAATTCTTGTCTATGAAATTGCAGTGGTGGAAACATTGCACTATGAAATTGTGAAAATATATATAGTAATAGAATAAAGAGTGAACCTTATTGAATATAAATGTAAATGTCACTTATAAGTCAGCGACTCAAGGATGGAACGATGCACACTGTATACATGATACCTAATATCATAGTGAATCTATGAATTAGCATGCCTGTAGAATGTGGGAAAGTAGGTTTTGACCTAAGTGACTTTGGAAATGAGTGGAGTCTGAAGGCTAAGTTCTAAGCCACTGCATGTAAGCACTAGAGCCTGGTGGATAACCGGTATTTCCATCAGGAATCAGGCTAAGCATTCAGTTACTGCTGTGCATGTGGAATTGAACAATTAGTAGCTGGATGGCATCGGTGGAGCCAGACTTCTCACTGTTGGGTGGAAAGTAACAGACAAGCAAGGGGGAAAGGCTGGATTTCCCCAAGTGATGTTGCACTAGAATCGGAGATGTAAGAATGATCTCACTTTTACCTTCACACAGGTCAGAAGGTGAGATACAGAGATAGCTGCAGACGTGTGTGTGTATACGTGGGGTAGAGCACACAGACATATTTCCAAGGTCTTTTACCTTATAGGGTCTAGAGCTAATGCTCCCAGTAGACAGGACACCAGCATTAGTATCCTAATACCCAATCTTCTGATTCCTATTACTATTCTCCAGAATGGGATCCGCAACTCAGCTGCGGCATGGCTAATTCTAGGGCCAGAGAAGAGAATACACATGATTATTCTGAAGATTCTTGTAGCACCAGAAAGTAAGGAACTTACACAAATGGATGGGGGCCCATAAAGAGGATACAGGAGACAATCTGAAAGAGCACCCCATGGGTGACAAGTGGTCACAATTACAGAAGCAAAGAAAATGCCTTAGTATATAACCTTAACACAACTTCTGAAACAAGTATCTTGATTCATACTTATATAAAGAGATGGAATAAATATATCTAATGGGGAAGGTAGGATAAATCTCCCGTAAAGAATAACTTCAGGAACCTCATCATGGTCATCCTCCCTTCAAGAAGGTGAACTTAACCCTCCATCCCAGAACGAGGCCTGGAGTATGGACATGGCAGAACTTATGGGTGCCCTTGTGTTACATTATGAATTTTTAGATATAATACACCAAACATCATTCATAATATAAATTTGTAATTTTTCTGTATCCATTAAAACTTCTGTTCTGAAAACAACAACATCAACAGTAACAATAACTTCACTGAGAAGGGAATTAGGCACAGACTTGGAGAATGTGCTTTCTAGTATCATATTTATATGGACTTGTATCATGAATATACAGCAAATTCACAGCTCAACAACAGCAACAAAAAATGAAAATAATGTACACTGTGCCAGTGATTTGAAGATACTTACGCATAGAAGAGATAAATGTTTTAAAAGGATTCTTCATTAAGGAAACATAAAATAACACGACGATGAAATAATACTATTCACTTATTACAACAATTAAAGCACAAAATAATAAGCAATTCAAATACTGGGGATGATGTAGAGCGAAAGGCCTCTCATCCGCTTGCTGGAAGGATGCCAGTGGCCGCCAATTGGAATATATTTCTCAATTTCTCAGAGAGAAAACCAGACACTCACCATGGGATTGAGGAGTGCGCTGGAAAAGTATTTACCAAATTTGTTTGAATATTTATGTTTGTTCAAATAACTTCATACGGGTGCTTGTATCATCTTACAGCTTCCAGCCTTTACCACTCCCTAAAAAAGGGTTATGTAGTCAGTGTTTATGGTTATTTTCCATACGATGATGATATACCTGTTTATGTTCCCTTTTATCTATCTTTCTATTTTATCTAAATTTCTATTATCAATCTCCACACTAGATAACAAGGTGCAGGCAACGCAGCCTACATGTTACAGCCCAGCCTGTGTCCCGACATTTCCAAAGGTCCCCCGAGCAGAGAATGACTACAGTGCTGTATGGACGTCAATTTCCGAATATCAACATGACTCATTCTATTCAAGTGAAAGGAGTTGCATCAGACAGGACTGGAGAGATTGTCAGGATGAGAGGAGTTGGAAATCCATCTGATGCTGGAAAGGAGATTTAAAGTTCAACAGTAAAAATTATTTATGTCATTAAACGATTAAACACTTGACAACTATTAACAGAAAGTAGTGACCTAACCTTCAAATAAAGGTCTCTTGGAGAAATATTTCTGTGTGGCTCTTCCTAAGATAGATGGGGAAAGACAGACAAGCCTGACTCCATGAAAAAGTCTCAAGTTTAGGAATAAGAAAGTTCCCTGGAATCATAGTGGATGAGGCTTTCAAGGGCGGCAATGGTCCAGTGGAGAAACCACAGCTTCTGAGAGAAAATCCCTCCGTGACATCCTCTGCACCTGCCCTGAAATGGGTCCTCTTGTTTCCTGATGACCCTGATCGCCCACTGGTGGTTGGAGCGGCCCCTGCAGGGAGGGTCCTGTCTGGACTAACCCTGACTTCTCACTGGGCCTCCTGGGACAGTAACACAGGGCTGTGTCCTAGGTCATCACAGAGCTGAGCTGCAGGAAACACAGAATTTGTGAGCTGTCTCTGAGGTGGAGAGTCATTTCTGGAGAGACAGCCTGTGTGCTGTGCTATTCCCAGAACCAAAGCACCCCAGTCACCCCAGCCCTTTCTCTGGGGGCTGAGGGATCCAGTCCCAGCAGTCAGCAACGTTTGTGATGGAGAATCCAGAGACTGAGCGGTTAAGGAGAGGATCTTCAATAGTCCTGGGCCCGATTCCTGCAGCAGCACCTGGGACGGTACGCCTGCGAAGGAGAATCAAGGAGACACGCACTTCACAATTGTCATCTCATAACTCCACCTCCCTCAGACCCAGGAGATGCTCACAGCTGAGGGATGCCCGCAATAGGAGGAATGACCAGAAGATTTTCATGTTCATTTTGATCAATGCTTTGACTTTCAGAGAGTTATGTCAGTGAAGATGAGAACCCTGACTCTGAATAGCACAGGTGCTGTGCTTTCCCCTTGAGCCTGGGTGTGATGTGCAGATGGAAGCATGTTTCCATATAAAGATGGTCCCGGCTGGTCCTTCTCTAGGGCTGTGGAGGAGGGTGCTGGCTGAGATCCAGGGTGGACACCGCTTCATGTCACCTCTGAAGAATGGGTGATGTTTCTTTTCCAATACGATACTTACATTTCCATATATGTGTATCTGCGTCTATATTATAGGTGTACTCGTTGGCTAGTGTGGCCATTACCGAATAACAGACTGGGTGGATTAAACAACAGCAATGGATTCCTCTCAGGCCTGGAGGCAAGAAGTCTAACGTCATGGTGTCAGCAGGTTTGGGTCCTTCTCAGGCCTTTCTCCTTTGCTTGCAGATGGACGTCTTCTCACTGAGTCCTCAGATGGTCTTTTCTCTGTGTGTCTGTGTGCATCCCTGGTTTACTTGTCTGTTTTTTATTCCTCTTCTTAAGTGTGACAAAGACCCCTGACCACCCCTTAGCCAACACGCTCCTTGCAATTCTCTTCTCAACTAGTCTTGACCTGTGGGCTTCTGTGTTTATATGTGCATGGCCAGGTTTTGTCAGCAGCCCTGCTAAGTGAGAATAATGAGAATCCCCTTCCCTTGAACTCTGATCACCCGCAGTATTTGATCAAAGCCATCAAACCTCCCATCACCCACATGGTATCTGATCAACCTGGTCTCCCTTAGGAAGAATCCTTTTGAGTCTATGTAACCAGAATCCCCTTAGCTTGTATTTCTTCTCTTAATAATTTCCAGTCCACTCCAACCCACCGTCTTCTTGGCCATAAGCCCCCATTTGCCAGGCTGTATTTGGAATTAAGGCAAGTTTCCAAGGCTGCATCCCATATGCAGCAGCGAGTTTTGTCTTCAGGTTTTGGGTGAGCTGCATATTGGAGACATGAGTATCATTTCACCACCCATGGCCATATAACGCATGCCTGAATGAAGCTGATGTCTCATGTACATTTTCCCTAAGTCACTCACAGCCATTTGTGCGTAGGGACACTAGACTGTTCCTCAGCCCTATGCCTGGGACTACTTTAAACAGTCGCCAAGAATCACAGAAATGTGAAAGCATGGCACTAATTTGATCCCAGAAAGTGCTCAATTGCATGATGGGAGTTGAAACAAGAAAAGAGAGCATCACCTTGACTGACCTCAGCTGAGAAAATGTGTGTGTGTGTGTGTGTGTGTGCGTGTGTGTGTGTGTGTGCACGCGCGCACATGTGTGTTGTGTGATTCAAACAACCGGCCACATTCTTATGTCCGTGAATGATCACAAAATGACAGTATTTATTTTGTGGTGCTCATAGAAGCTAGAAGTAGGTGAAATTTCAGATATGGAATCTGTGAATAACGAGGATAATTGCATGTGCAGTATTGGAGCACTTTGGCGTTAGAGTCTATAACACTGCCTGCTGCAGAATTCAGAATTCCTGTACAGGTTGCCTGGAAGCAGGACGGTGTGTCTCTTCCTTCCACATCTACAAAAACAAAACAACAGTTCATACTGTTTAAAAATCTCATGTGCATTGTCAGGATATTTACAAGTTTCACGAACTTTAGGCTGAAATTGAAAATTATGGTGAGCCGCAGGGTTGTTCTGAGCTCCTTTAAGAAAAAGGTAAATAAAGAAATGAAAAACAACCTTAATTCTTGAGTATTAAATGTGTCTGTGCAAATGAATATATATATACACAACTATAATAAAAATAAAACGCAAATATGTATATGAACACAAAATTTTCTAGACACTTCATAATCCACAGGAATGAAACATTAGGATACAGAAGAGGGTGTCTGGTGGAGCTCCTGGGCAGGAAGAGGAAAGCACAGGTTCTAACAAGCATTCCCTCCCAGCCCCTATATGCACCTGCTGCAGGTCTCAGCCCTGTACTTGTTGGGTCCTGTGCGACCTCTGGTGGTAATGGGCCTCCGTGCAGGGAGGTTTGTGTCTGGGCTCACACTGACTTCCCCTCACTGTGTCTCTCGCACAGTAATACACGGCTGTGTCCTCAGTTGTCAGGCTGCTTAGTGATAAGTAGACTTGGCTCTTGGAGGTGTCCGTGGTGATGCTGAGCCGGGACTTAAGAGTTGGGTTATAATCTGTGCTTCCACCACCATATATCCACCCAACCCACTCCAGCCCCTTTCCTGGAGCCTGCCGGACCCAGGCTACAGCACTGCTGGTTAATGAGAATCCAGAGACAGTGCAGGTGAGGGAGAGGGTCTGTGAGGGCTTCGCCAGGCTGGGTCCCGACTCCTGCAGCTGCACCTGGGACAGGACACCTGTGGACAGAGAGAACCACGGTGACTCATGGGCTCAGATGCAGCTTCCCCATGTGTTCACGTGTGAATCCCTGAGACACTCACCTCTGGGAGCTGACACCAGGAAGAGGAAGAACCACAGTGGATTCATCTTCTTGCAGATGGGATTCATGAAGCCCAGAAAATCTATTCAATCATGAGGAGAAACCCGAATTTAAGTGAACAGGTACTTTGTTTTTACCTTGTGACATAAGGGGATGTTTGCATATGGGAGGGACCAGTCTATAAAAAGCAGAAAGTAGTGAAGAGAGGTCCCAGTCTCTGGGGCTCCACCTGAGGAGGGTGCTGACTGTGCCTTCAGAGAACTCAGCCCCCACCTGGGGTCCCCTCCCTATGCCTGGGGGACTCTGTGTCCAGGAGTGAAATGATGCTGAAGGGCTAGTCAGGAAGTCAGCTGTGCTCAAGGATTAACGGCAGATTTGGGGAGTAGACTTTAATCCCATGTATGTATATATTTCACATAAATACCCAACACACATTCAGGGTCCTCCAAGATGTCAGACACAGACTCTTGTTTTTTCTTTTCTGCATTACCTCATGTTTATATCCTGGATGGACAAGTATTTGAGACAAACCATACATGTAATAATCATATTGAATTCAGACAAAGTCAGGTAAAATTGAATGTTTATCATAATTCACAAGGGACTTCGTGTTTCCCTTAACTTGGGTTAACATTTCCTCACCTGAAACAGTTTAAATTTTATCAAGAGTTGCTCTGGAGGTGAATTTATTCATAACAACTAAACACACCGTGTATTTTGTGGACAAGGTAGTCATTCTTGCTGAGATGGTCATGGATCCCAGCACTGCTGACATGGCCAGAAGCCTAACCTGCCTGTTTCCTGTGCACAACTGAATGTCTGCAGGAACACCGCGAGCTTCAGGGCCCCTTCCTTGTGGGTGGACGTTGAGGAATCCCCAGGGCTAGCAAGGTCTAAGAACAGACAACTCCTGGAAGCTCCTCAGGACTCCAACATGCTGGGCACGTGATCTGGTCAGAGTGCACAGACTCACTCCTTCTAGAAGTGTTCATTTGTAACTCTGTCACAGCCAGTGACATTGGAGCTCAGGGAACACAGTTCCCACTGCACTGGGTGAGAGAACATGCATGATTCTTGGAAGTAAACCTTCACAGTGATTGGCTTGCAGAGTATGAGGGTGTCATGGTCAGAGGTAAGCTCCCACTTCAGGAAGCAGGTTCCCTTGAAAAGTCCACCTGAGAGCGGCTCTCCCGAGTCCCTGGGTCAGTGAGTCCTGGGACTGTGTCTGAGGTCACATCAGTAAGTGGTGCTGGAGAGCAGAGCACAGCTCCATCGCATCTCGCTGTGGGCACTGAGGATGTAGCCTCACCATCTGCATTTCAGTCTGCAAGGATATAAACTGCGGATCACGATGGTAATGGTATGTCTGAAATTTATAGTGGGTTTGCCAGGGGTGCTGAATGTTGACATGAATGTCATCAGTGATATTACTTCTCTTGGGAACCAGAAAGACCAATGTGAGTCCCCATCTCTGGCTGACACCCTGTACATGTAGCCCTGGTCCACTCCTGCCCTGAGAGGTCACACCTGTGGGTCTGGGGCAGGTCAGCTCTTCCTCAGCCCAGTGATTGCACCTGTACACTGACTGATGTCGAGCCTGCCGTCTGTGAGAAGATATTTACTCCATACTATTTCATGAACAGAGTACTATACTTCTTCTAGGTTTTCCAATAATATTTGCAGAGTAAATTAAATACTAAAGAATCTGCCTCCTTGAATGTTGATAATAGGAGAGCCAACCACAGTGATATGGGCAAGAATCACAGGACATGTCTGGACCCTGTTGTCAGGACCTGAATATGGAGCTGATAGGCTGTGGGATAGGGGAGCCGAAGGGATGGCATCTAAAACCTAGAACCAGGTGGGCCCATTACTCAGCAGGTGGAAGGAAGGCCTGCCTTTGTACAGATGCCCCAGCATCTGACTTGCCCTTCTTGAGATGGTGGATTAGAGGATATCCTGCCAAATTCATGTTAACATAGAAGGATATATAACAGGTGTCTTTATGTTTCAGTGGGTGGGGATGTGTTGTTAGGGTCTATTTAACCCTAGGAAAAATGTGTTAGTTCACCAGAACTAAAAAAAAGTTATTTTTCCTTTGTGGAGAAAATTGGAGGAAATTATGTCTGGAGACCTGATCATATGATAATGCTTGAGTTAATATCTATTAGAGATGCCCAGTGGGTGATGGGAAAAAGAAGTGGGGAGATATAAGTCATGTTGCTTTGCAGGTTACCAGTGATGGTCACAGCAAGAGGGCCTGACCATCGTGATGGGAGGGAGAAGGGCTGATGATGGTGGCTTCTTGGAGACCTTCTGGACAGGTCCTTCTGATGGTCTCTGTGTTTTCCCTTATAAAATCTTGAGGCTATAAGCTCAGAATGAGGTGTGGACTTTAGGAAAATTGAGGACAGATGGTTTAGGTCATTTAGTATGTTTGTTGGAATCACTGAGAAAACAAGAAGCGGAAATATACTTGGAAATCAGCAATGCCCTCATGTGATATTAAATTAGTTTTCTTAGATGTTACTGAATGTAGAGACATTCACTGTCCTCACATTTCATCTCCTAGGTCCACTTGGAATGCAGTTTCAAATGTGAGGGATGCAGATGAAACATTTATTATGAAACAACATGGTATCTAAATTTTAAGAGGCATAAATCAAAATTATGGAAATGTGTTACTGAAATTGTAATTGTCCAACTCTTCTCTGGGGCAACATAAATTGAAATTAATAATAATAATTCAAGGTATTGATTTTGTTTTCAACCATTGCTAAATCCATTGAATCATTCAAGTTACAATCATTCATAAACTCAGATCCATCATGGGTAAAATTTACTGTTTGGACACGGTCAATCTAACTGATGAAATCTCACCCTCTCATCAAGGATCTGTGTCTCTGTGGACACGCAGCACAGTTCTTACCAGCAACACAGGAAGGAGGGTACGTTGGTACATTTCTACTTTTCCAGAGGAGCATCTCTGAATAAGTCCTGCCTCTGTTTTCTCATTCCCTCCTTGTGGTATCTGAATGAGCCGTTGAGTGTACTGTGGCATGTTCCCACATGAAGTTCCCATGGCTTAGGAAGTGAATGTTTGACTTCACTTTTCATTATAATAGAAACAGAACAACTAATAATTGAGAAGCAAAAAAAAAAAAAAAAACATTTAAATTTTATCCAGAGGCAAGCTAGAGATTGGCAGAAAACATTTGTAAAAGACATATCTAGTATATCTGATTGTTATCTAATATGTACCAAGAAACCTTAAACTCAACAATAAGAAAGAAACAAAAGGATTAAAAAATGGGCTAAAACCCTTAACAGACACCTGACCAAAAAGACAAAAAGTTTGCAAATAAGGCTGTGGGAGAACATATGTCACAGGGAAGTGGCATTCCGAACAAGGACATATCCCTGAATACTTACCAGAGTGGATCAGATCCGGACTCTGAGAACCTTAAACACCTGCAGGGTGTGAAGCAGCAGGGGGCCCATTCACAGCTGGTGGGGATGCAGAACGGGTGCAACTTGGGAGACATTTTGGGGGCTTCCTGCAAAACTAAACATACCCGTATCTGTGTTTCAGCAGTAGTGCTCCTTTGTACGTATGTGAAAGACAGTAAGACTTTAGTCCAGAGAGAACCCTGCCCACGATGCTCACTGAGCTTTATTCATATTTGCCACAATTTGGAAAAGACCAAGAGGTCCTTTCATAGGGAATGACTAATAAACTGTGTACACCAGACAATGGACACTGAAATCTCACACCTATTTGGAAGAAATATCGAATGGTGAGATGGAAATGCAGAAAAGAGATGCCAGAAAAACACACCTGGCAAGGTGATGTCAGCAGAGTGACAGTGGCCGTGAGAAATGAGGTTCCTAAGAGGTTGTACAGCGTGAGGCTGAACAGAAGACAACTTGGATTTGTCAGGAGGGAAATCTCTTCCTCTGCCCCTCTTGAGTTCCTGAGGCTCCACTGATAATAAAACTAACAAAGACAGATGAACAGGAGAAAAGAAAACCATTTTAACCATAGGCATGGACGTGCCATAGAAATGGACCCAGAAGTCATCAAAGCAGGCAGCTTTTATATATTTAGACAAAGATGCAACATTTGTGAGGAACTGGTAGAAGGAGGCAATGTGTGCTTTTGGTGCTCAATTAGTGAAGAACCTAAGCAGAGTATGGGGGTGGCTAGTGCATTAAAAAAAGAAGAAGTTTTGTTCATAGACGCTTCCAGGCCTGAATTCCCATCCCTGGTGATACGAGTGTCCCTCTGCAATGAAAAGCAGGGTCCGGCTGCTGGGTCCTGAAAAGCCAATAAAGAGGCAAAGTTGGTGAAAGGAAAGTTTGCTTTATTTTGGCTGCCTGCACCTGGGGGTGGGGGACAGACTTCTCTCCAAAGGCCACCCCGCACTGAGCATCTGTGGGAAAGGGCTTTTATAGGCGGAATGAGGGGCTACGGGCAGAAACGGCAGAGTGAACTGTGACAGTCGTCTTGCAGTTGGTCATGTGGTGGTCTGATCAGCCTCCTCTTGATTGTTTTAAGTAGAGTTAATCAGGTCCAGGGTCGGTTTGTTCCCATTTCTTTGAGGCCAGTTCTTGCAATTGTGGCAGCTTATGTCATGGCTACAGTCTGGTCATCATGCAGTTAACTTCTTCCTCCTGGTGGGAGTTTCAGTATCTATAAGACGGTTCATGGGACATGGACAAGAATATTATCTGCAGCCCTTGAGGAGGAACTAAAGGTCCTTGATTTGCTTAATAACTAAACTATTAGTTTTTAGTCTTGTTGGACAGTTTTCCCTTCTTTCTGCATTTGCTCGCTTCTCTGATTAAACTTATTCTTTGGCTAAATATTTTTCCACAGAACATAGGCTGGTGGAAGGCATGAGGTGAAGGACGATTTCATTTCCATGCATAGATGTGAGGAGAGCACCTTTCACATGGGAGGTTTATTTCTCGCTTCAGGGTGACACGGAGGAAAGTCAGCATGTCCCTCTGCACTGCCTCTGTCTTAAGTCACTTTGAGGCATATTTTCGGGTGGCCTACCCTGGACCCCAACACTCAGGGCCTCTTTTATTATTTTGTTTCTACATATGCACACCAAGCATGTGATGTAGGTAACGATTTACTTGAATCCTACAGATGTGAAGCTAAACTGCAGCCTGGACTTGGCAGGTGATGTGCTGGAGAGCACACATCAGGACACAGTGAGACCTCCTGTCGAGGCCTGGGCTTCTCCACCCTGGACCTGGCCTCCCCTGCAAAGGTTCCTGGACAGAGGTGGGCCTGCCTGTAGGTCTGCAGGACTCTTCATGGAACGAGAAGCTGTGGGACTTTCCTGCATTTTAGTGCTCACCTAAGATGCTGGGTTGAAGGAAATAGAATAGGTTTGTTTTCAGCAGCTTGTGAAAATTCATGTTATTATCCACCTGACTGTAAACTATCCCAACCAACTACATATGTGTCTATTGGTAATAGCTTTGATGATGAATATTTGACATAAAATGAACTGCACAGTAGAAGAGGATGCAGGTCTTATATAAGCATATAGGGATTCTATATAGCAAGGAGCACATGTAGAAACACCCCCACACACGTCCCCTCTAACTGGCATCTTTCCCAGCGACCCCCTGAGGATCCGGGGCTGCTCAGCGCACTTATGCTTCTCATGCAAGAGGTTAGCAGGCAAGTCAACAGCCAGCATCCTGGCAGGGACAGCTGGTCTACAGTAGGGCAGGGCTGAGATATCACAATGAGGAAGGAAGAATCTGTTTAACTCTTTATACATCTGTTGGGATAGTTTTGAAACGGGTCTATTTAGACAAGAGTTAGACAAGGGAAAACCTGAATATATAACTTTGAGTCTCTGCCTTTCATATATGTCACTTATTCTCCTATTTCGAAAAGTCTTTGTAATTCAGAGACTGAATGTGTAAGTGAAGAACCATGGATGAGTACAGAGAGGTTCCCCAGGGAAAACTGCTATATGGAGAGGAAACCCCAGACCCTTAGAGGAAAGCAGCCCTTAACTAACATCTGCACCTGCTCCTGGGGCTGAACCACACAGCAGTTGTATGTCCTGAGTGCCCCCTGCATCCCCCCTCCTCCCTCCCTGCAAGGAGGTTTGTGTCTGGGCTCACACTGACTTCCCCTCACTGTGTATCTTTCGCACAGTAATACACGGCCGTGTCCTCAGATCTCAGGCTGTTCATTTGCAGATACAGCGTGTTCTTGGAGTTGTCTCTGGAGATGGTGAATCGGCCCTTCACAGAGTCTGCATAGTTTGTGTAACTACCACTATAACTAATAACTGAGATCCACTCCAGCCCCTTCCCTGGAGCCTGGCGGACCCAGCTCATGGCATAATCATCAAAAGTAAATCCAGAGGCGGCACAGGAAAGTCTCAGAGACGCCCCAGGCTTCACCAAGCCTCCCCCAGACTCCACCAGCTGCACCTCACACTGGACACCTGCAAACACAGAGACATCCTGGTCAGGAGATTGTCACACATCCACTGATTCCCTCACTCACATCCACTCACATCCTCAGTGTCTCTTGCTCTCCATAAATTACCTTGTAAAATAGCCACAAGGACAACCCAGCTCAGCCCAAAGTCCATGGTGAGTGTTCTTTCCAGAACCCCGAATGGAGCACGTGGAAATCCCAGGCTGGAGCTCCTCTCCCAGAGCTGCAGGGTCAGGGCTGGGGCTGCTTTATATCAGCAGAGGAAGGACCCTATTTGCATGACCTTCTAGTATATAAGAGGCTATGTCGTTGAATGTCCTCAGAAAGGGCAGGGTCTCAGAGCAGGTGTGAGAGTCTTGGATTTTGTGGTGTTGATAGCAACTGGGAAATATAACTTTCATTGTGTGATTGTTCCAGAGTAAACCCTTTGGACCCATATGTCATCTTACATATGCACTCACATCCCGTCATGTAGCTGTCATTGTTACCCTCATGTTAGAGGTGTAAACTACACCCAGAGGAATGGAGGGTGTGTGTAGTGTCCAAGGAGAAACATGGGGTGACCGTTAGATCCAGCATCTGCTCCTGAGCTCTGGGCCAGGCTGCTCCCTGGAACCTACTAGAGGACAGATTTGGAGTTGCCGGGTGAGGTTTGCAGATCCCCCTCCTGTAATAAGGTCATGATGACTTTGCTCTCTTCTCGTGTTTACCTAAAATATATGGAGGGGGTCAGGGTTGATGAGAAGTATTTTCAAGAGTCTCTTATGTTTCAGTATCTTCCCTTCACTCCTTCCCTCCCAAGTCATGCATTTCTTCATTTGTAATTACTTTAATGAGGTTCTTGACATGTAACAAAGCGCACACACTCAGAATGAACACTGTGATGAATACTGACGGAGCCATCAGCATTATCAGGAGAGAACAAACCAATTCCTCTCATTATTCTCAGTAGTTTCTGGGTTTCCGCCTTCCTGTCCCTTGTTATCTTCCATCCTGTCCCCACATCACCGTTGATCTTCCCTTTTTACTGCAGGTTACTTTTCATTTTCTAGAATTTATAAAAGTGGGATTATATTGTATGTATTCTTATTATTATGGCTTATTTTACTCAGCACAAATAGTTGTCAATACTCTCATGTTTTAGTGTGTATCAAGAATCCTGGTTTTAATAACAGGTTGCATTTAAAGAATGATCATAGCATGATTGGCTTATTTATTAAGCTGATGTGTGATATTGGAACTCTTTCCAGTTTCTGGGTGTTACAATAAAGCTGATACTCGTCTTGGAGACGCAGAGAGATGAGAAGCTGAGAAAATGCTTCTTATTTAGTGTTCTTAAAACAGCCTCAAAATGGGCAAGTTGCACATTATCAAAATCTCACCATTGTATATATGTGCCACATCTTCTTTATCCATTCATCCGATGATGGACACTTAGGTTGTTTCCATCTCTGGGTTATTGTAAATAGAGCTGCAATGAACATTTTGGTACATGACTCTTTTTGAATTATGGTTTTCTCAGGGTATATGCCCAGTAGTGGGATTGCTGGGTCATATGGTAGTTCTATTTGTAGCTTTTTAAGGAACCTCCATACTGTTTTCCACAGTGGCTGTATCAATTTACATTCCCACCAACAGTGTAAGAGGGTTCCCTTTTCTCCACACCCTCTCCAGCATTTATTGTTTCTAGATTTTTTGATGATGGCCATTCTGACTGGTGTGAGATGATATCTCATTGCACATATATACAATGGAATATTACTCAGCCATAAAAAGAGATGAAATTGAGCTATTTGTAATGAGGTGGATAGACCTAGAGTCTGTCATACAGAGTGAAGTAAGTCAGAAAGAGAGAGACAAATACCGTATGCTAACACATATATATGGAATTAAAAAAAAATGTTATGAAAATCCTAGGGGTGAAACAGGAATAAAGACACAGACTTACTAGAGAATGGACTTGAGGCTATGGGGAGGGGGAAGGGTAAACGGTGACAAAGCGATAAAGAGGCATGGACATATATACACTACCAAACGTGAGGTAGATGGCTAGTGGGAAGCAGCCGCATAGCACAGGGAGATCAGCTCGGTGCTTTGTGACCGCCTGGAGGGGTGGGATAGGGAGGGTGGGAGGGAGGGAGACGCAAGCGGGAAGATATATGGGAATATATGTGTATATATAACTGATTCATTTTGTTGTGAAGCTGAAACTAACATATCATTGTAAAGCAATTATACTCCAATAAAGATGTTAAAAAAAATCTCACCAATTTATCAGATAATTATAGAACGAAGACAGCAGCAAATTTAAATCTTGGAGAGAGACAAGTGCTCACAGAATAACAAAGAGTAAGATTGTTAATGCTGCCATAGGCTGCTGAATGGAACAAAAACTACTACAAGATTAAACTAGAAATGGATGCCTTGAGGTCGAGAGTGGTTAGGGTGTAATAGTGCCCCAACGTCTCCTAAGTAACTACCTCGCCAGTGTCAGCGTGGTCCTGCTAAAGTGTGAGTCAGATGGTGTTACGTCTCTACCCACACAGGTGTGTCTTCCTACCTGGGACAGCCCAGGATTCCTGCCTGAGCTGTTAGGTCCTCCTGCATCCTGGGGAGGACCTTGGCCCTGGACTTGGATCTGCACTGTTTCATAGCATCTCCGCTCACAGTGTGGCCTTTGACCCCTCATCCAGTCCCACTGTGCCATATACTTACCACATATGGAATAGGATCACACGAGGGAATGAATAATTATGTTCCAGGTGCTGAATGACGGACAAAACCCTGCCACAACCCCTGACAGTTTCTACTGACAGCAGCTCTTTATTTTGTTCACCGTCTCTGCTTAGGGAGGGCCTGGAGGAGAAGCCCACCCTGCCCCATACAGGGTCGCTGTGCAAGGCTCAAGTTAAGCTACAGGACCTGCTCCTGTGATGCACACTCACGTGTAAGGGAGGGTGACCCTGACTGTAGGCTGGGGGCTCAGCCGGGTCTGAGGGCTGGGCCTTGGGTCCACCTCGTGTGGACATTGCTTGGGCTCTGACATCCTTTAAGCACGATGCCTGGGTCAGCTGAGTGGTCTCTGCATCAGAGCCCATTCTCCGTGCAGTCACTCACACACCTAGACAGGGCTTAATGTAAGACCCCAGAAGTCATGCTCGTAATATTTACATAACTGACTTGAAACTTAGAGCTCCATCACCGACTGCCTATGAATTATTGTGGTCTCTTCGTTTACAATTGAGAAAAAATGCAAGCCACAAATACGTTCTTCCATAAATTAGTACATAAACAATGCGTGATGTATCCATGCTGTGGAATTGTATTCAGCAATTTAAATATTAAACTATTTTACCATGAAAGGACATGAGGGAATCCTAAATGCATATTGCTATTTAAAAATTCAGTCTGAAAACTTTCAATTTCACCTATTTCACATTTGGGAAAACTTCAGTCTATATATAAAGCAAGCAGATGAGCATTTAGCAGGAATTGGGGAGAAGATGTTTGATATGTGAAACATGGGCAATATTTAAGGATAGTGAAATTCTTCTCTACGAAATTGCGGTGGTGGAAACATTGCACTATGAACTTGTCAAAATATATATAGTAATAGGAGAAAGAGTGAACCTTATTGAATATAAATATTAATTTCATCTATAAGTCAGAGACTCAAGGATGGAACGATGCACACTGTACAGATGATACCTCATATTTTAGTGAATTTTTGAATTAACATGTTAACAATTAACACGTAACCATTTACATTAACATGTAACATTAACATGTAAACAATTAACATTAACAATTAACATGTCTGAAGAAGGTGGAAAAATAGGTTTTTACCCAGGTCACTTGGAAATGTGTGGTGTCTGAAGGCTAAGTTGTAAGCACTGCACGTAAGCACTAGAACCCGGTGGATAACGGTATTTTCATCAGGAATCTGGCTAAGAATTCTGTTACTACTGTGTATGTGGAATTGAACAATTAGTAGCTGGATGGCATCGGTGGAGCCAGGCATCTCACTGTTGGATGGAAAGTAACAGAGAAGCAAGGGGGAAAGGCTGGATTTCCCCAAGTGATGTTGCACTAGGATCAGAGATGTAAGAATGATCTCACTTTTACCTTCACACAGGTCAGAAGGTGAGATACAGAGCTAGTTGCAGACATGTGTGTGTATACGTGGGGTAGATCACACAGACATATTTCCAAGGTCTTTTAGCTGATAGGGTCTAGAGGCAATGCCCCCAGTGGACAGGACACCAGCATTAGTGTCCTAATACCCACCCTTCTGGTTGCTAATGCTATTCTCCAGAAAAGGATCCACGACTCATGTGAGGCCTGGCTAATTCCAGGGCCACAGAAGAGAATACACATGCTTATCCTGCAGATTCTTGTGGCACCAGAAAGTAAGGAAGTGTTCACACCAATGGATGGGTGCCCGTAATAGAGGATACAGGAGACAATCTGAAAGAGCTCCTCATGGGTGACAAGCTGTAACAATTACAGAAGCAAAGAAAATGCCTTAGTATATAACCTTAACACAAGTTCTGAAACAAGTATCTTGATTCACACTTATATAAAGAGATTGAATAAATATATCTAATGGGGAAGGTAGGATAAATCTCCCGTAAGGAATAACTTCAGGAACCTCATCATGGTCATCCTCCCTTCAAGAAGGTGCACTTAACCCTCCATCCCAGAACGAGGCCTGGCATAGGGATGTGGTAAAAACAAAAGAGTGTCCTTGAGTTTCATGATGAATTTTTAGGTATAATATCCCAAACATCATACATAAAATAAATTTGTAGTTTTTCTGTATCCATTAAAATTTCTGTCCTGAAACCTACAACAGCAACAGTAACAATAACTTCACTGAGAAGGGAATTAGGCACAGACTTGGAGAATGTGCTCTCTAATATCATATTTATAAAGGACTTGTATCATGAATACACAGCAAATTCACAGCTCAACAACAGTAACAAAAAGTGAAAATAATGAACCCTGTGCCAGTGATCTGAAGCTACTTCCGCAAAGAAGAGATAAAAGGTTTGAACAATATTCTTCATTAAGGAAACATAAAATAACACCATGACGAGATACTGCTACTCACTTATTACAACAGTTAAAGGCAAACTAATAAGCAATTCAAAGATTGGGGATGATGTGGAGCGAAAGGCCCCTCATCCGCTTGCTGGAAGGATGCCAGTGGCCGCCAAGTGGAATATATTTGTCAATTTCTCAGAGAGAAAACCAGACACTCACCATGGGATTGAGGAGTGCGCTGGAAAAGTATTTACCAAATTTGTTTGAATATTTATGTTTGTTTAAATAACTTCATACGGGTGCTTGTATCATCTTTACACCTTCGAGCCGTTACCACTCCCTAAAAATGGATTATGTAGTCAGTTTTTAGGTTATTTTCCATACGATGATTATATACCTGTTTCTGTTCTCTTTTATCTATCTTTCTATTTTATCTAAATTTCTATTATCAATCTCCACACTAGATAACAAGGTGCAGGCAACACAGCCTACATGTTACAGCCCAGCCTGTGTCCCGACATTTCCAAAGGTCCCCCGAGCAGAGAATGACTACAGTGCTGTATGGACGTCAATTTCGAATATCAACATGACTCATTCTATTCAAGTGAAAGGAGTTGCATCAGACAGGACTGGAGAGGTTTTCAGGATGAGAGGAATTGGAAATCCATCTGATGCTGGAAACCAGATTTAAAGTTCAACAGTAAAAATTATTTATGTCATTAAACGATTAAACACTTGACAACTATTAACAGAAAGTAGTGACCTAAACAACAAATAAAGGTCTCTTGGAGAAATATTTCTGTGTGGTTCTTCCTAAGATAGATGGGGAAAGACAGACAAGCCTGAATCCATGAAAAAGTCTCAAGTTTAGAGACAAGAAAGTTCCCTGGAATCATAGTGGATGAGGCTTTCAAGGGCGGCAATGGTCCAGTGGAGAAACCACAGCTTCTGAGAGAAAATCCCTCCGTGACATCCTCTGCACCTGCCCTGAAATGGGTCCTCTTGTTTCCTGATGACCCTGATCGCCCACTGGTGGTTGGAGTGGCCCCTGCAGGGAGGGTCCTGTCTGGACTAACCCTGACTTCTCACTGGGCCTCCTGGGACAGTAACACAGGGCTGTGTCCTAGGTCATCACAGAGCTGAGCTGCAGGAAACACAGAATTTGTGAGCTGTCTCTGAGGTGGAGAGTCATTTCTGGAGAGACAGCGTGTGTGCTGTGCTATTCCCAGAACCAAAGCACGCCAGTCACCCCAGCCCTTTCCCTGGGGGCTGAGGGATCCAGTCCCAGCAGCCAGCACTGTTTGTGATGGAGAACCCAGAGACTGAGCGGGTAGGGGAGAGGGTCTTCCATAGTCCTGGGCCCGATTCCTGCACCAGCAACTGGGACACGACGCCTGGCGAAGGGGAAACAAGGAGACACCCAGTTCACAGATGTCACCCCATAACTCCACCTTCCTCAGACCCAGGAGATGCTCACAGCTGAGGGATGCCCGCAAGAGGAGGAATGACCAGAAGATTTTCACGTTCATTTTGATCAATGCTTTGACTTTCAGAGAGTTATGTCAGTGAAGATGAGAGCCCTGACTCTGAGTAGCACAGGTGCTGTGCTTTCCCCTTGAGCCTGGGTGTGATGTGCAGGAGAGAAGCGTGTCTCCATATAAAGATGGTCCCTGCTGGTCCTTCTCTAGGGCTGTGGAGGAGGGTGCTGGCTGAGATCCAGGGTGGACACCGCTTCATGTCACCTCTGAAGAATGGGTGATGTTTCTTTTCCAATACGATACTTACATTTCCATATATGTCTATCTGCGTCTATATTATAGGTGTCCTCGTTGGCTAGTGTGGCCTTTACAGAATAACAGACTGGGTGGATTAAACAACAGCAATGGATTCCTCTCAGACCTGGAGGCAAGAAGTCTAAGGTCATGGTGTCAGCAGGTTTGGGTCCTTCTCAGGCCTTTCTCCTTTGCTTGCAGATGGACATCTTCTCACTGAGTCCTCAGATGGTCTTTTCTCTGTGTGTCTGTGTGCATCTCTGGTTTACTTATCTGTTCTTTATTCCTCTTCTTAAGTGTGACAAAGACCCCTGACCACCCCTTAGCCAACAGGATCCTTGCAATTCTCTTCTCAACTAGTCTTGACCTGTGGGCTTCTGTGTTTATATGTGCATGGCCAGGTTTTGTCAGCAGCCCTGCTAAGTGAGAATAATGAGAATCCCCTACCCTTGAACTCTGATCCCCCGCAGTATTTGATCAAATCCTTCAAACCCCCTATCACCCACACGATATCTGATCACCCTGGTCAGCCTTTGGCAAAAATCCTTTTGAGTCTATGTAAATACAGCTTAAGTTCTCCCTTAGCCTGTATTTCTTCTCTGAATAATTTCCAGTCCACTCCACCCCACCCTCTTCTTGGCCATAAGCCCCCACTTGAAATACTGTATTTGGAATAAGGCCAAGTTTCCAAAACTGCATCCCATATGCAACAGTGAGTTTTGTCTACATGTTCTGCATGAGATTTATATTGGATACATGAATATCAATCCCACAGCCCATGGCCATGTAATCATGCCTGAATGAAGCTGATGTCTCATGTATATTTTCCCTAAGTCCACTCACAGCCGTTTGTGCGTAGGGACACTAGACTGTTCCTCAGCTGTATGCCTGGGACTACTTTAAACAATTGCCAAGAATCACAGAACTGTGAAAAGCATGGCACTAATTTGACCCCAGAAAGTGCTCAATTACAGGACGGGAGTTGAAACAAGAAAAGAGCATCACCATGACTGACCTCAGCTGGGAGTGTGTGTGTGTGTGTGTGTGTGTGTGTGTGTGTGTGTGTGTGCGCGCGCATGTGTGTTGCCTGATTCAAACAACCGGCCACATTCTTAATGTCCGTGAATGACCACAAAATTGACAGTATTTATTTTGTGGTGCTCATAAAAGCCAGAAGTAGGTGAATTTGCAGATATTGCATCTGTGAATAACGAGGATAATTGCATGTGCAGTATTGGAGCACTCTGGCGTTAGAGTCTATAACACTGCCTGCTGCAGAATTCAGAATGCTTGTGCAGGTTGCCTGAAAGCAGGACGGTGGGTCTCTTCCTTCCACATCTACAAAAGCAAAACACAATTAATACTGTTTAAAAGTCTCATGTGCACTCTCAGGATATTTACAAGTTTCACGAACTTCAGGCTGAAATTGAAAATTATGGTGAGCCACAGGGTTGTTCTGAGCACCTTTGAGAAAAAGGTAAATAAAGAAATGAAAAACAGCCTTAATTCTTGAGTATTATATGTGTCTGTGCAAATGAATATATATATATATACACAACTATAATAAAAATAAAAACTAAGCAAATATGTACATGCACACAAAACTTTCTAGACACTTCATAATCCACAACAATGAAACATTAGGATACAGAACAGGGTCTCTGGTGGAGCTCCTGGGCAGGAAGAGGAAAGCACAGGTTCTAACAAGAATTCCCTCCCAGCGCCTATCTGCACCTGCCACAGGCCTCAGCCCTGTACTTCGTGGGTCCTGTACGCCCCCTGGTGGTAACGGGCCCCCCCGTGCAGGGAGGTTTGTGTCTGGGCTCACACTGACTTCCACTCACTGTGTCTCTCGCACAGTAATACACGGCTGTGTCCTCAGTTGTCAGGCTGCTCAGCGATAAGTAGACTTGGCTCTTGGAGGTGTCCGTGGTGATGCTGAGCCGGGACTTAAGAGTTGGGTTATAATATGCGCTTCCACCACCATATATCATCCCAACCCACTCCAGCCCCTTTCCTGGAGCCTGCCGGACCCAGGCTACATAATAGCTGGTTAATGAGAATCCAGAGACAGTGCAGGTGAGGGAGAGGGTCTGTGAGGGCTTCACCAGGCTGGGTCCCGACTCCTGCAGCTGCACCTGGGACAGGACACCTGTGGACAGAGAGAACCACGGTGACTCATGGGCTCAGATGCAGCTTCTCCAAGTGTTCACGTCTGAATCCCTGAGACACTCACCTCTGGGAGCTGACACCAGGAAGAGGAAGAACCACAGTGGATTCATCTTCTTGCAGATGGGATTCATGAAGCCCAGAAATTCTCTTCAAGCATGAGGAGAAACCCGAATTTAAGTGAACAGGTACTTTGTTTTTACCTTGTGGTCTAAGGGGATATTTGCATAAGGGAGGGACCTTTTTATAAAAAGCAGAAAGTAGTGAAGGGAGGTCCCAGTCTCTGGGACTTCACCTGAGGAGGGTGCTGACTGTGCCCTCAGAGAACTCAGCCCCCACCTGGGGTCCCCTCCCTATGCCTGGGGACTCTGTGTCCAGGAATGAAATGATGCTGAAGGGATAGTGAGGAAATCAGCTGTGCTCAAGGATTAACGGCAGATTTGAGGAATAGACTTTAATCCAATGGATGTATATATTTCACATAAATACCCATCACACATTCAGGGTCCTCCAAGATGTCAGACACAGAATCCTGTTTTTTCCTTTCTGTATTACCTCAAGTTTATATCCTGGATGCGCAAGTACTTGAGACAAACCATACATGTAATAATGACATTGAATTCAGACAAAGTTAGGTAAAATTTAATGTTTATCATAATTCACAACGGATTTCGTGTTTCCCTTAACTTGGGTGAACATTTCCTCACCTGAAACAGTTTAAATGTTATCAAGAGTTGCTCTGTAGGTGGATTTACTCTTAACAACTAAACACACCGTGTATTTTGTGGACAAGGTAGTCATTCTTGCTGAGATGGTCATGGATCCCAGCACTGCTGACATGGTCTGAAGCCTGACCTGCCTGTTTACAGTGCACAGCTGAGTGTCTGCAGAAACACTGTTAGCTTCAGGGCTCCTTCCTTGCATGTGGACGTGGGGGAATCCCCAGGGCTAGCAAGGTCTAAGAACAGACAGCTCCTGGAAGCTCCTCAGGACTCCAACATGCTGGGCAGGTGACCTGGTTACAGTGCACAGACTCACTCCTTCTAGAAGTGTTCATTTTTACTCTCCCTGTCACAGCCAGTGACATTGGAGCTCAGGGAACACAGTTCCCACTGCACTGGGTGAGAGAACATGCATGATTATTGGAAGTAAACCTTCACAGTAAATGGCTTGCAGAGTATGTGGGTGTCATGGTCAGAAGAAAGTCCTCACCTCAGGAAGCAGGTTCCCTTGAAAAGTCCACCTGAAAGCAGCTCTCCAGAGTCCCTGGGTCACTGAGTCCTGGGACTGTGACTGAGGATATAAGTAAATGGTGCTGGAGAGCAGAACACAGCTCCATCTCATCTCACTGTGGGCATTGAGGATGTGGCCTCACCATCTGCATTTCAGTCTGCAAGGATGTAAATTCGGGATCACGATGGTAATGGTATGTCTGACATTTATAGTGGGGTTGCCAGGGGTGCTGGATGTTGACCTCAGTGTCATCAGTGATGTTACTTCTCCTGGGAACCAGGAAGACCAATGTGAGTCCCCATCTCTGACTGACACCCGGTACATGTAGCCCTGGCTCCACTCCTGCCCTGAGAGGTCACACCTGTGGGTCTGGGGCAGGTCAGCTCTTCCTCAGCCCAGTGATTGCACCTGTACACTGACTGATGTCGAGCCTGCCGTCTGTGAGAAGTTATTTACTCCATACTATTTCATGAACAGAGTACTATACTTCTTCTAGGTTTTCCAATAATATTTGCAGAGTAAATTAAATACTAAAGAATCTGCCTGCTTGAATGTCGATAATAGGAGAGCCAATCACAGTGATATGGGCAAGAATCAGTGGACAAGTCTGGACCCTGTTGTCAGGACCTGAAAATTGAGCGGATACGCTGTGGGATAGGGGAGCGGAAGGGATGGCATCTAAAACCTCGAACCAGGTGGGCCCATTACTCAGCAGGTGGAAGAAGGGCCTGCATTTGTACAGATGCCCCAGCATCTGAGCTGCCCGTCTTGAGCTGGTGGATTAGAGGAGATCCATCCAAATTCATGTTAACATAGAAGGATATATAACAGGTGTCTTTATGTTTCAGTGGGTGGGGATGTGTTGTTAGGGTCCCTTTTACCCTAGGAAAAATGTGTTAGTTCACCAGCACTAAAAAAAGTTATTTTTCCTTTGTGGAGGAAATTGTGTCTGGAGACTGGATCATATGATAATGCTTGAGGGAATATCTATTAGAGATGCCCAGTGGGTGATGGGAAATGAAGTGGAGAGATTTCAGTCATCTTGCTCTGCAGGTTACCAGTGATGGTCACATCAAGAGGGCCTGACCATCGTGATGGGAGGGAGAAGGGCTGATGATGTTGGCTTCTTGGGGACCTTGTGGACAGGTCCTTCTGATGGTCTCTGTGTTTTTCCTTATAAACTCTTGAGGGGATAAGCTCAGACTGAGGTGTGAGCTTCAGCAACATTGGGACCAGAGTGTTTAGGTCATTTAGTATCTTTTCTGGAATCATTGGACAAAGAAGAAGCGGGAACTATAATTGGAAATCAGCAGCGTCCTCGTGTGATGTTTGATTTGTTGCCTTAGACGTTACTAAATGTAGAGACATTCGCTGTCCTCACATTTCATTTTCTAGGTCCACTTGGAATCCAGTTTCAAATGTGAGGGATGTAGATGAAACATTTATTATGAAACAACATGTTGTCTAAGTATTAAGAGGTATAAGTAAAAATTTTGGAAATGTGTTACTGAAATTGTAATTGTCTAACTGTTCTCTGGGGCAACATAAATTGAAATTAATAATAATAATTCAAGGTATTGATTTTGTTTTCAACCATTGCTAAATCCATTGAATCATTCAAGTTACAATCATTCATAAACTCAGATCCATCACGGATAAAATTTATTGTTAGGAAACAGTCATTTTAACTGATGAAATCTCACTCTCTCATCAAGGATCTGTGTCTCTGTGGACATGCAGCACAGTTCTCACCAGCAACACAGGAAGGAGAGTACGTTGGTACATTTCTTTTTCCAGAAGAGCATCTCTGAAGAAGTCCCCCCTCTCTTTATCCATTCCATCCTTGTGGTATCAGAGAGAGACTTTGAGTGTACTGTGGCATGTTCCCACATGAAGTTCCCATGGCTTAGGAAGTGAAAGTTTAACTTCACTTTTCATTGTAATAGAAACACAACAAGTAATATTTGAGAAGCATAAAAAACACATTTGAAATTTACCCAGAGGCAAACTAGAAATTGGAAGAAAATATTTGCAAAAGGCATATCTAGTATATCTGATTGTTATCTAATATGTACCAGGAAGCCTTATACTCAACAATAAGAAAGAAACCAAAGGATTAAAAAGTGGGCTAAAGTCCTTAACAGACACCTGACCAAAAAGACAAAGAGTTCGCAAATAAGGCTGTGGGAGAATATATGTCACAGGGAAGTGCCAATGAGAACAAGGACACATCCCTGAAAACTTACAAGGGTGGATCAGATCAGGACTCTGAGAACCTTAAACACCTGCAGGATGTGAAGCAGCAGGTGGTCCATTCACAGGTGGTGGGGATGCAGAACGGGGTGCACCTTGGGAGACATTTTGGGGGCTTCCTGCAAAACTAAACATACCCGTATCTGTGTTTCAGCAGTAGTGCTCCTTTGTACGTATGTGAAAGACAGTAAGACTTTGGTCCAGAGAGAACCCTGCCCACGATGCTCACTGAGCTTTATTCATATTTGCCACAATTTGGAAAAGACCAAGAGGTCCTTTCATAGGGAATGACTAATAAACTGTGTACACCAGACAATGGACACTGAAATGTCACACCGATTTGGAAGAAATATCGAATGGTGAGATGGAAATGCAGAAAAGAGATGCCAGAAAAACACACCTGGCAAGGTGATGTCAGCAGAGTGACAGTGGCCATGAGGACTGAGGATCCTAAGAAGTTGTACAGCGTGAGGCTGAAGAGAAGACAACTTGGACATGTCAGGAGGGAAATCTCCTCTGCCCCTCCTGAGTTCCTGAGGCTGGGCTGATAAAATATTGACAAAGACAGATTAACAGGAGAAAAGAAAAAATTTAACCATGGGCATACATAGGCCATAGAAATGGACCCAGAAGTGACCAAAGCAGGCAGCACTTTGTATGTTTAGATGCAATATTTGTGAGGAATTGGTAGAAGGAGGAAATGTGTGCTTTTGGTTCTCAATTAGTGAAGAAACTAAGCAGGGTTTGGGCTGGCGTAGTCATTAAAGAAGGAGCAAGGTTGTTCATAGAGGCAAGGTTATTCATAGAAGGTTCCAGGCCTGAATTCCGCATCTCTGGTGATAAGAGTGTCCCTCTGCAAAGGGAAGCAGGGTCCGCCCCTCGGTGCTGAAAGGCCAAAAAAGAGGCAAAGTTGGTAAAAAGGAAAGTTTGCTTTATTTTGGCTGCCTGCACCCGGGGGTGGGGGACAGACTTCTCTCCAGAGGTCACCCCGCACTGAGCATCTGTGGGAAAGGGCTTTTATAGGCGGAAGGAGGGGCTACGGGCAGAAACGGCAGAGTCAGCTGTGACAGTCGTCTTGCAGTTGGTCATGTGGTGGTCTGATCAGCCTCCTCTTGATTGTTTTAAGTAGAGTTAATCTTCAGGTCCAGGGTCGGTTTGTTCCCGTTTCTTGAGGCCAGTTCTTGGAATTGTGGCAGCTTATGTCATGGCTACAGTCTCGTTATCATGGAGTTAACGTCTTCCTCCTGGTGGGAGTTTCAGTATCTATAAGACGGCTCATGGGCCATGGACAAGAATATTATCTGCAGCCCTTGAGGAGGAACTAAAGGTCCTTTATTTGCTGAAGGACCAACTATTACTATTTAGTCTTATTGGAGAGTTTTCCCTTCTTTCTGCATTTGCTCACTTCTCAGACTAAACTTATTCTTTGGCTAAATTGTTTCTACAGAGGAAAGGCAGGTGGAGAGCACGAGGTGAAGGACCGTTTCACTTCCACACCTAAATGGGGGAGAGCACCTTTCACATGGGAGGTTTATTTCTCGTTTCAGGGTGACTTGGAGGAACTTCAGAGTGTCCCTGTAGTGGGCTCTGTCTTACGTCACTTGGAGGCATATTTAGGGGCGGCCTACCCTGGACCCCAACACTCAGGGCCTCTTTTATTATTTTGTTTCTACATATGCACACCAAGCATGTGATGCAGGTGTCGGTTTACCTGCATCTTACAGATGTGAAGCTAAAGTGCAGCCTGGACTTGGCAGGTGATGTGCTGGAGAGCACACATCAGGACGCAGCGAGGCCTCCGGTCCAGGCCTGGGCGTCTCCACCCTGGTTATGTTCGCTCCTGCAGAGGTTCCTGGACGGAGGTGGGCCTGCATAGTGAGGCTGCAGGACTCTTCCAGGAATGAGAATCTGTAGGACTTTCTTGCATTTTAGTGCTCACGTAAGATGCTGTGGTGAAGAAAGGAGAATAGACTTGTTTTCAGCAGCTTCTGAAAATTCATGTTATTATCCACCTGACTATAAACTTTCCCTACCAACTACATATGTGTCTATTGGTAATAGCTTTGATGATGAATATTTGACTTAAAATGAACTGCACAGTAGAAGAGGATGCAGGTCTTATATAAGCATATAGGGATTCTATATAGCAAGGAGCACATGTAGAAACACCCCCACCCACGTCCCCTCTAACTGGCATCTTTCCCAGCGACCCACTGAGGATCCATAGCTGCTCGGTGTATTTATGCTTCTCATGCAAGAGGTTAGCAGGCAAGTCAACAGCCAGCATCCTGGCAGGGACAGCTGGTCTACAGTAGGGCAGGGCTGAGATATCACAATGAAGAGGGAAGAATATGTTTAACTCTTTATACATCCTCTGGAATAGTATTGAAATGGGTCTATTTAGACAAGAGTTAGACAAGGGAAAACCTGAATATATAACTTTGAGTCTCTGCCTTTCATATATGTCACTTATTCTCCTATTTCGAAAAGTCTTTGTAATTCAGAGACTGAATGTGTAAGTGAAGAACCATGGATGAGTACAGAGAGGTTCCCCAGGGAAAACTGCTATATGGAGAGGAAACCCCAGACCCTTAGAGGAAAGCAGCCCTTAACTACCATCTGCACCTGCTCCTGGGGCTGAACCACACAGCAGTTGTATGTCCTGAGTGCCCCCTGCATCCCCCCTCCTGTCTCCCTGCAAGGAGGTTTGTGTCTGGGCTCACACTGACTTCCCCTCACTGTGTATCTTTCGCACAGTAATACACGGCCGTGTCCTCAGATCTCAGGCTGTTCATTTGCAGATACAGCGTGTTCTTGGAGTTGTCTCTGGAGATGGTGAATCGGCCCTTCACAGCGTCTGCATAGTACGTGTTACCACCACTACTACTAATACTTGAGATCCACTCCAGCCCCTTCCCTTGAGCCTGGCGGAACCAGCTCATGCCATAGCTACTGAAGGTGAATCCAGAGGCTGCGCAGGAAAGTCGCAGAGACCCCCCTGGCTGCACCAAGCCTCCCCCAGACTCCACCAGCTGCACCTCACACTGGACACCTGCAAACACAGAGACATCCTGGTCAGGAGACTGTCACACATCCACTGATTCCCTCACTCACATCCACTCACATCCTCAGTGTCTCTTGCTCTCCATAAATTACCTTGTAAAATAGCCACAAGGACAACCCAGCTCAGCCCAAAGTCCATGGTGAGTGTTCTGTCCTGAACCCCGAATGGGAGCACGTGGGAATCCGGGGCTGGAGCTCCTCTCCCAGAGCTGCAGGGTCAGGGCTGGGGCTGCTTTATATCAGCAGAGGAAGGACCCTATTTGCATGACCTTCTAGTATATAAGAGGCTATGTCGTTGAATGTCCTCAGAAAGGGCAGGGTCTCAGAGCAGCTGTGAGAGTCTTGGATTTTGTGGTGTTGATAGCAACTGGGAAATATAACTTTCATTGTGTGATTGTTCCAGAGTAAACCCTTAAGACCTATATGTCATCTTACATATGCACTCACATCCTGTGATGTAGCTGTCATTGTTACCCTCATGTTAGAGGTGTAAACTACACCTAGAGGATGGAGGGTGTGTGTAGTGAGTGTCCAAGGAGAAACATGGGGTGAGCGTGAGATCCAGCATCTGCACCTGAGCTCTGGGCCAGGCTGCTCCCTGGAACCTACTAGAGGACAGAATTGGAGTTTCCGGGTGAGGTTTGCAGATCCCCCTCCTGTAATGAGGTCATGATGACTTTGCTCTCTTCTCGTGTTTACCTAAAATATATGGAGGGAGTCAGGGTTGATGAGAAGTATTTTCAAGAGTCTCTTATGTTCAGTATCTCCCCTTCACTCCTTCCCTCCCAAGTCATGCATTTCTTCATTTGTAATTACTTTAATGAGGTTCTTGACATGTAACAAAGCGCACACACTCAGAATGAACACTGTGATGAATACTGACGGAGCCATCAGCATTATCAGGAGAGAACAAACCAATTCCTCTCATTATTTTCAGTAGTTTCTGCGTTTCCTCCTTCCTGTCCCTTCTTATCTTCCATCCTGTCCCCACATCACCGTTGATCTTCCCTTGTTACTGCAGGTTACTTTTCATTTTCTAGAATTTATAAAAATCGGAACATAACATATGTTCAAAACAAAAATATATATATATTTATTGTTATGGCTTATTTTACTCAGCACAAATATTTGTGAATACTCTCATGTTTTTGTGTGCATCAAGAATCCTTGGTTTTAATAACAGGTTGCATTTCAAGAATGATCATAGCATGATTGGCTTATTTATTAAGCTGATGTGTGATATTGGAACTCTTTCCAGTTTCTGGGTGTTACAATAAAGCTGATACTCGTCTTGGAGACGCAGAGAGATGAGAAGCTGAGAAAATGCTTCTTATTTAGTGTTCTTAAAACAGCCTCAAAATGGGGCAAGTTGCACATTTTCAAAATCTCACCAATTTATCAGATAATTATAGAATGAAGACAGCAGCAAATTTAAATCTTGGAGAGAGACAAATGCTCACAGAATAACAAAGAATAAGAATGTTAATCCTGTCATAGGCTGCTGAGTAATAAAAACTACTACAAGATTAAACTAGAAATGGATGCTTTGAGGTCGAGTGTGGTTAGGGTGTAATAGTGTCCCAACGTCTCCTAAATACCTCGCCAGTGTCAGCGTGGTCCTGCTAAAGTGTGAGTCAGATGGTGTTACCTGGCTATCCACACAGGTGTGTCTTCCTACCTGGGACAGCCCAGGATTCCTGCCTGAGCTCTTAGGTCCTCCTGCATCCTGGGGAGGACCTTGGCCCTGGACTTGGATCTGCACTGTTTCATAGCATCTCCGCTCACAGTGTGACCTTTGTCCCCTCATCCAGTCCCACTGTGCCATATACTTACCACATATGAAATAGGATCGCAGACGGAAATGAATAATTATGTTCCAGGTGCTGAATGACGGACAAAACCCTGCCACAACCCCTGACAGTTTCTACTGACAGCAGCTCTTTATTTTGTTCACTGTCTCTGCTTAGGGAGGGACTGGAGGAGAAGCCCACCCTGCCCGATGCAGGGTCGCTGTGCAAGGCTCAAGTTCAGCGACAGGACCTGCTCCTGTGATGCACACTCACGTGTAAGAAAGGGTGACCCTGACTGTAGGCTGGGGGCTCGGCCGGGTCTGAGGGCTGGCCTTGTGTCCACCTCGTGTGGACATTGCTTGGGCTCTGACTTCCTTTCAGTACGATGCCTGGGTCAGCTGAGTGGTCTCTGCATCAGAGCCCTTCCTCCGCGCGGTCACTTACACACCTAGACAGAGCGTAATGTAAGACCCCAACGTCATGCTCATAATATTTACATAAGTGTCTTGATACTTAGAGCTCCATCATTGACTGCCCATGAATTATTGTGGTCTCTTCATTTACAATTGAGAAGAATTGGAAGCCACAAATACGTTCTTCCAAAAATTAGTACATAAACAATGCGTGACGTATCCACGCTGTGGAATTGTTTTCAGCAATGTAAATATTAAACTATTATACCATGAAAGGACATGAGGGAATCTTAAATGCATACTGCTAATTAAAAAATCGTTCTGAAAACGTTCAGTTTCATCTATTTCACCTTTGGGAAAAGGCAAGTCTATATATAAACCAATAAGATAAGCATTTAGCAGGAATTTGGGAGAAGGTTTTTCATAAGATAAACATGGGCAATATTTAAGGATGGTGAAATTCTTCTCAATGATATTGCAGTAGTGGAATCATTGCACTATGAATTTGTCAAAATATATACAGTAAGAGGAGAACCTTTTTAATATAAATATAAATTTCGTTTAGAAGTTCAGAGACTGAAGGATGGAACGATGCACACTGTATACATGATACCTAATATCATAGTGAATCTATGAATTAACATGGCTGGAGAAGGTGGGAAAGTAGGTTTTGACCTAAGTGACTTTGGAAATGAGTGGAGTCTGAAGGCTAAGTTGTAAGCACTGCACGTAAGCAGTAGGGCCTGGTGGATAATGGTATTTCCATCAGGAGTCAGGCTAAGCATTCAGTTACTACTGTGCATGTGGAATTGAACAATTAGTAGCTGGATGGCATCGGTGGAGCCAGGCTTCTCACTGTTGGGTGGAAAGTAACAGACAAGCAAGGGGGAAAGTCTGGATTCAACCATGTGATGTTGCTCTAGGATGGGAGATGTAAGAATTGTCTCACATTTACCTTAACACAGGTCAGAAGGTGAGATACAGAGCTAGTTGCAGACGTGTGTGTGTATACGTGGGGTAGTGCCCACAGATATATTTCCAAGGTCTTTTAGCTTATAGGGTCTAGAGCCAATGCTCCCAGTAGACAGGACACCAGCATTAGTATCCTAATACCAAATCTTCTGATTCCTACTACTATTCTCCAGAAAAGGATCCGCAACTCAGCTGAGGCATGGCTAATTCTAGGGCCAGAGAAGAGAATACACATGATTATCCTGCAGATTCTTGTAGCACCAGAAAGTAAGGAAGTCTTCACACAAATGAATGGGAGCCCGTAGAGAGGATACAGGAGACAATCTGAAAGAGCTCCCTGTGGCTGACAAGTGGTCACAATTACAGAAGCAAAGAAAATGCCTTAGTATATAACCTTAACACAAGTTATGAAACAAATACCTTGATTCATACTTATATAAAGAGATTGAATAAATATATCTAATGGGGAAGGTAGGATAAATGTCCCTTAAGGAATAACTTCAGGTACCTCATCATGGTCATGCTCCCTTCAAGAAGGTGAACTTAACCCTCCATCCCTGAAAGTGGCCTGGAGTATGGACATGGCAGAACTTATGGGTGCCCTTGTGTTACATGATGAATTTTTAGATATAATACCCCAAACATCATTTGTAATATAATTTGTAATTTTTCTGTATCCATTAAAAATTCTGTTCTGAAAACAACAATAGCAACAGAAAGAATAACTTCACTGATAAGGGAATTAGGCACTGACTTGGAGAATGTGCTTTCTAGTATCATATTCATATGGACTTGTATCATAAATATACAGCAAATTAACAGCTCAATGACAGCAACAAAAAATGAAAATAATGTACACTGTGCCAGTGATCTGAAGATACTTATACATAGAAGAGATAAAGGTTTTAAAAGGATTCTTCATTAAGGAAACATAAAATAACACGACGATGAAATACTGCTACTCACTTATTACAACAGTTAAAGGCAAAATAATAAGCAATTCAAAGATTGGGGATGATGTGGAGCAAAAGGCCCCTCATCCGCTTGCTGGAAGGATGGCAGTGGCCACCAATTGGAATATATTTGTCGATTTCTCAGAGAGAAAACCAGACACTCACCATGGGATTGAGGAGTGAGCTAGAAAAGTATTTATGAAAGTTTTAAAAATATTTATGTTAATGCAAATAACTTCATACGGGTTCTTGTATCATCTTTACACCTTCCAGCCTTTACCACTCCCTAAAAATGGGTTATGTAGTCAGTTTTTATGGTTATTTTCCATACGACTAGGATATACTTGTTTCTGTTCCATTTTATCTATCTCTCTATTTTATCTAATTATCTATTATCAATCTCCACACTAGATGACAAGGTGCAGGCAACACAGCCCACATGTTACACCCCAGCCTGTGTCCCGACATTTCCAAAGGTCCCCTGAGCAGAAAATGCCTGCAGTGCTGTATGGACATCAATTTCCGAATATCAACATGACTCATACTATTCAAGTGAAAGGCATTGCATCAGACAGGACTGGAGAGGTTGTCAGGATGAGAGGAATTGGAAATCCATCTGATGCTGGAAAGCAGATTTAAAGTTCAACAGTAAAAATTATTTATGTCATTAAACGGTTAAAAACTTGACAACTAATAACAGAAAGTAGTAACCTAATCTTCAAATAAAGGTCTCAAGAAGAAATATATCTGTGCAGCTCTTCCAAAGATAGATGGGGAAAGACAGACAAGCCTGAATCCATGAAAAACGTCTCAAGTTTAGAAACAAGAAAGTTTCCTGTAATCACTGTGGATGAGGCTTTCAAGGGCGGCAATGATCCAGTGGAGAAACCACAGCTTCTGAGAGAGAATCCCTCCATCCCAACCTCTGCACCTGCCCTGAAATGGGTCCTCTTGTTTCCAGATGACCCTGAGCGCCCCCGGGTGGTTGGAGCGCCCCCTGCAGGGAGGGTCGTGTCTGGACTCATCCTGACTTCTCACTGAACCAACTGGGACAGTAACACAGGGCTGTGTCCTAGGTCATCACGGAGCTGAGCTGCAGGGAAAACTGAATTTGTGAGGTGTCTCTGGAGGTGGAGAGTCATTTCTGGAGAGACATCTTGTATGCTGTGCTATTCCCAGAACCAAAGCACCCCAGTCACCTCAGCCCTTTCCCTGGGGGCTGAGGGATCCAGTCCCAGCAGCCAGCACTGTTTGTGATGGAGAATCCAGAGACTGAGCGGGTAAGGTAGAGGGTCTTCCATAGTCCTGGGCCCGATTACTGCACCAGCACCTGGGACACGTCACCTGGCGAAGGGGAAACAAGGAGACACCCACTTCACAGATGTCACCCCATAACTCCACCTTCCTCAGACCCAGGAGATGCTCACAGCTGAGGGATGCCCGCAAGAGGAGGAATGACCAGAAGATTTTCATGTTCATTTTGATCAATCCTTTGACTTTCAGAGAGTTATGTCAGTGAAGGTGAGAACCCTGACTCTGAGTAGCACAGGTGCTGTGCTTTCCCCTTGAGCCTGGGTGTGATGTGCAGGTGGGAAGCGTGTCTCCATATAAAGATGGTCACGGCTGGTCCTTCTCTAGGGCTGTGGAGGAGAGTGCTGGCTGAGATCCAGGGTGGACACCGCTTCATGTCACCTCTGAAGAATGGGTGATGTTTCTTTTCCAATACGATACTTACATTTCCATATATGTCTATCTGCGTCTATATTATAGGTGTACTTGTTGGCTAGTGTGGCCATTACAGAATAACAGACTGGGTGGATTAAACAACAGCAATGGATTCCTCTCAGACCTGGAGGCAAGAAGTCTAAAGTCACGGTATCAGCAGGTTTGGGTCCTTCTCAGTCCTTTCTCCTTTGCTTGCAGATGGACGTCTTCTCACTGAGTCCTCAGATGGTCTTTTCTCTGTGTGTCTGTGTGCATCCGTGCTTTACTTGTATGTTCATTATTCTTCTTCTTAAGTGTGACAAAGACCCCTGACCACCCCTTAGCTAACAGGCTGCTTGTAGTTCTCTTCTCAGCTAGTCTTGACCTGTGGGCTTCTGTGTTTAATGTGCATGGCCAGGTTTTGTCAAGAGCCCTGCTAAGTGAGAATAATGAGAATCCCCTTCCCTTGAACTCTGATCACCCTCAGTATTTGATCAAAGCCATCAAACCCCCTATCACCCACATGGTATCTGAATACCCTGGTCTCCCTTTAGCAAGAATCCTTTTGAGGCTATGTAACCAGAATCCCCTTAGCTTGTATTTCTTCTCTTGATAATTTCCAGTCCAATCCACCCCACCGCCTTCTTGGCCATAAGCCCCCACTTGCCAGGCTGTATTTGGAATTAAGCCAAGTTTCCAAGGCTGCATCCCATATGCAGCAGCGAGTTTTGTCTTCAGGTTTTGGGTGAGCTGCATATTGGAGACATGAGTATCATTTCACCACCCATGGCCATGTAATCATGCCTGAATGAAGCTGATGTCTCATGTATATTTTCCCTAAGTCCACTCACAGCCGTTTGTGCGTAGGGACACTAGAGTGTTCCTCAGCCCTATGCCTGGGACTACTTTAAACAATCGCCAAGAATCACAGAAATGTGAAAAGCATGGCACTAATTTGAGCCCAGAAAGTGCTCAATTACAGGATGGGAATTGAAACAAGAAAAGAGCATCACCTTGACTGACCTCAGCTGGGAATGTGTGTGTGTGTGTGTGTGTGTGTGTGTGTGTGTGTGTGTGTGTGTTGGGTGATTCAAAGAACCGGCCACATTGTAAATGTCCGTGAAAGATCACAAAATGACAGCATTAATTTTGGGGTGCTAATAAGCTAGCAAGTAGCTGAATTTGAAAATATGTAATCTGTGAATAATGAGGATCATTGCATGTGCAGAGTTGGGGCGCTCTGGCACTAGAGTCTGTAACACTGCATGTTGCAGAACTCAACCTGCTTGTGCAGGTTGACTGAAAGCAGGATGGTGTGTCTCTTCCTTCCACATGTACAAAAAAAGGACAAAAATTAATAATGTTTAAAAGTCTCATGTGCCTTCTCGGGATATTTACCAGTTTCACAAACATCACTCTCACACTGAACGTTACGGTGAGGCTCAGGGTTGTATTGAGCTCCTTTGTAAAAAAGAAAACTAAAGACATGAAAACCAACCTTAATTCCTGTATACTATATGTGTGTGTATGTATAGACATAGATATATTTATATACATATAACTATAATAAAAATAAAATTAAAGAAATATGTACATGCACACAAAATTTTCTAGACACAACATAATCCACAACAATGAAATAGTAGGATACAGAAGAGGGTGTCTGGTGGAGGTCCTGAGCAGGAAGTGGAAAGCACAGGTTCTACCAAGAATTCCCTCCCAGCCCCTATCTGCACCTGCCCCAGGACTCAGCCCTGTACTTGGTGGGTCCTGTGCGCCCCCTGGTGGTAACGGGCCCCCGTGCAGGGAGGTTTGTGTCTGGGCTCACACTGACTTCCCCTCACTGTGTCTTTCGCACAGTAATACACGGCTGTGTCCTCAGTTGTCAGGCTGCTCAGCGATAAGTAGACTTGGCTCTTGGAGGTGTCCGTGGTGATGCTGAGCCGGGACTTAAGAGCTGGGTTATAATATGCGCTTCCACCACCATATATCATCCCAACCCACTCCAGCCCCTTTCCTGGAGGCTGTCGGACCCAGGCTACAGCACTGCTGGTTAATGAGAATCCAGAGACAGTGCAGGTGAGGGAGAGGGTCTGTGAGGGCTTCACCAGGCTGGGCCCCGACTCCTGCAGCTGCACCTGGGACAGGACACCTGTGGACAGAGAGAAACACGGTGACTCATGGGCTCATATGCAGCTTCCCCATGTGTTCACGTCTGAATCCCTGAGACACTCACCTCTGGGAGCTGACACCAGGAAGAGGAAGAACCACAGTGGATTCATCTTCTTGCAGATGAGATTCCTGAAGCCCAGAAATTCTCTTCAAGCATGAGGAGAAACCCGAATTTAAGTGAACTGGTACTTTGTTTTTACCTTGTGACATAAGGGGATGTTTGCATACGGGAGGGACCAGTCTATAAAAATCGGAAAGTAGTGAAGGGAGGTCCCAGTCTCTGGGGCTCCACCTGAGGAGGGTGCTGATTGTGCCCTCAGAGAACTCAGTCCCACCTGGGTTCCCCTCAATATGCCTGGGGGTCTCTTTGTCCTGGAATGAAATGATGCTGAAGGGCTAGTCAGGAAGTCAGCTGTGCTCAAGGATTAACGGCAGATTTGGGGAGTAGACTTTAATCCCATGGATGTATATATTTCACATAAATACCCATCACACATTCAGGGTCCTCCAAGATGTCAGCCACAGACTCTTGTTTTTTCCTTTCTGCATTACCTCCTGTTTATTAGCTGGATATGCAAGTATTGGAGAGAAACCATACATGTAATAATGACATTGAATTCAGACAAAGTCAGGTAAAATTTAATGTTTATCATAATTCACAACGGATTTCGTGTTTCCCTTAATTTGGGTGAACATTTCTTCACCTGAAACAGTTTAAATATTATCAAGACTTGCTCTGGAGGTGGATTTACTCTTAACAACTAAACACACCGTGTATTTTGTGGACAAGGTAGTCATTCTTGCTGAGATGGTCATAGATCCCAGCACTGCTGACATAGCCTGTAGCCTGACCTGCCTGTTTCCTGTGCACAACTGAGTGTCTGCAGGAACACCGCGAGCTTCAGGGCCCCTTCCTTGCGGGTGGACGTTGAGGAATCCCCAGGGCTAGCAAGGCCTAAGAACAGACAGCTCCTGGAAGCTCCTAAGAACTCCAACCTGCTGTGCAGGTGACCTGGTCACAGTGCACAGACTCACTCCTTCTAGAAGTGTTCATTTGTAACTCTGTCACAGCCAGTGACATTGGAGCTCAGGGAACACAGTTCCCACTGCACTGGGTGAGAGGACATGCAAGATTTTTAGAAGTAAACTTCACGTTGAATGGTTTGCCGAGTTTGAGGGTGTCATGGTCAGAGGAAAGCCCCCACTTCAGGAAGCAGGTTCTTTTGGAAAGTCCACCTGAGAGCAGCTCTCCCGAGTCCCTGGGTCAGTGAGTCCTGGGACTGTGCCTGAGGTCATTTAAGTAAGTGTGCTGGAGAGCAGAGCACAGCTCCATCACATCTCGCTGTGGGCACTGAGGATGTGGCCTCACCATCTGCATTTCAGTCTGCAAGGATGTAAAGTGTGGATCACGATGGTAATGGTATGTCTGAAATTTATAGTGGGGTTGCCAGGGGTATTGAATGTTGACCTCAGTGTCATCAGTGATGTTATCTCTCCTGGGAACCAGAAAGACCAATGTGAGTCCCCATCTCTGACTGACACCCGGTACATGTAGCCCTGGCTCCACTCCTGCCCTGAGAGGTCACACCTGTGGGTCTGGGGCAGGTCAGCTCTCCCTCAGCCCAGTGATTTCATCTGTGCACTGACTGACGTCGAGCCTGCTGTCTGTGAGAAGATATTTACTCCATACTCTTTCATGAACACAGTACTATACTTCTTCTAGCTTTTCCATTAATATTTGCAGAGTAAATTAAATACTAAAGAATCTGCCTGCTTGAATGTTGATAGTAGGAGAGCCAACCACAGTGATATGGGCAAGAATCACAGGACAAGTCTGGACCCTGTTGTCAGGACCTGAAAATTGAGCGGATACGCTGTGGGATAGGGGAGTGGAAGGGATGGCATCTAAAACCTAGAACCAGGTGGGCCCATTATTCAGCAGGTGGAAGAAGGGCCTGCATTTGTACAGATGCCCCAGCATCTGACCTGCCCTTCTTGAGCTGGTGGATTAGAGGAAATCCATCCAAATTCATGTTAACATAGAAGGATATATAGCAGGTGTCTTTATGTTTCAGTGGGTGGGGATGTGTTGTTAGGGTCTATTTAACCCTAGGAATAATGTTTTAGTTCACCGGAACTAAAAAAAGTAATTTTTCCTTTGTGGAGATAATTGGGGTCCATTCAGTCTGGAGACCAGATCATATGATAATGCTGGAGGGAATATCCATTTGAGATGCCCAGTGAGTGATGGGAAAAAGAAGTGGGGAGACTTAAGTCATATTGCTTTGCTGGTTACCCGTGATGGTTACAGTAAGAGGGCCTGACCTTCGTGATAGGAGAGAGAAGGGCTGATGGTGGTGGGTTCATGGGGGCCACGTGGATAGGTCCTTCTGATGGTCTCTGTGTTTTCCCTTATAAAATCTTGAGAGTATAAGCTCCGAATGAGGTGTGGGCTTCAGGAACATTGAGACCGCATGGTTTAGGTCATTTTGTATCTTTTTTGGAATCACTGAGAAAGAAGAAGCAGGTGCTATACTTGGAAATCAGCAGCGTCCTGGTGTCATATTGGATGTGTTGCCTTAGATGTTACTGAATGTAGACAGATTCCCGATACTCATATTTCATCTTCTAGGTACACTTGGAATCAAGTTTCAAATGTGAGGGATGTAGATGAAACAATTATTATGAAACAACGTGGTATCTAAATTTCAAGAGGCATAAGTAAAAATTATGGAAATGTGTTACTGAAATTGTAATTGTCAAACTCTTTTCTGGGGCAACATAAATTAAAATTAATAATAATAATTCCAGGTATTGATTTTGTTTCAACCATTGCTAAATCCATTGAATCATTCAAGTTACAATCATTCATAAACTGAGATCCATCACGGGTAAAATTTATTGTTAGGAAACCGTCATTCTAACTGATGAAATCTCACTCTCTCATCAAGGATCTGTGTCTCTGTGGACACGCAGCACAGTTCTCACCAGCAACACAGGAAGGAGGGTACGTTGGTACATTTCTACTTTTCCAGAGGAGCATCTCTGACGAAGTCCCCCCTCTGTTTACCCATTCCATCCTTGTAGTATCTGAAAGAGGCCTTTGAGTGTACTGTGACATGTTCCCACATGAAGTTCCCATAGCTTAGGAAGTGAAAGTTTAACTTCACTTTTCATTGTAATAGAAACATAACAACTAATAATTGAGAAGCAAAAAAAAAAAAAATACATTTAAAATTTACCCAGAGGCAAGCTAGAGATTGGCAGAAAATATTTGCAGAAGACATATCTAGTATATCTGAATGTTATCTAATATGTACCAAGAAGTCTTAAACTCAACCATAAGAAAGAAACAAAAGGATTAAAAAATGGGCTAAAATCCTTAACAGACACCTGACCAAAGAGACAAAGAGTTTGCAAATAAGGCTGTGGGAGAACATATGTCACAGGGAAGTGGCATTCCGAACAAGGACATACCCCTGAAAACTTACAAGAGTGGATCAGATCAGGACTCTGAGAACCTTAAACACCTGCAGGATGTGAAGCAGCAGGTGGTCCATTCACAGGTGGTGGGGATGCAGAACGGGGTGCACCTTGGGAGACATTTTGGGGGCTTCCTGCAAAACTAAACATACTCTTATCTGTGTTTCAGCAGTAGTGCTCCTTTGTACGTATGTGAAAGACAGTAAGAATTTGGTCCAGAGAAAACCCTGCACACGATGCTTAGTTAGCTTTATTGATATCTGCCGAAATTTGGACAAAGCGACATGTCCTTTCATAGGGAATGACTAATAAACTGTATACATCCAGACAATGGACACTGAAATCTCATACCGATTTGAAGAAATATCGAATGGTGAGATGGAAATGCAAAGTAGAGATTCCAGAAGAACACACCTGGCAAGGTGATGTCAGCAGAGTGACAGTGGCCGTGAGGACTGAGGTTCCTAAGAGGTTGTACAGCGTGAGGCTGAACAGAAGACAACTTGGATTTGTCAGGAGGGAAATCTCCTCCCCTGCACTGTCTAGAGTTCCTGAGGTTGGACTGATAATAAAACTAGCAAAGACAGATTAACAGGAGAAAAGAAAACCATTTTAACCATAGGCATGGACGTGCCATAGAAATGGACCCAGAAGGGACCAAAGCAGGCAGCTTTTATATATTTAGACAAAGATGAAATATCTGTGAGGAATTGGTAGAAGGAGGAAATGTGTGCTTTTGGTGCTCAATTAGTGAAGAACCTAAGCAGGGTTTGGGGGTGACTAATGCATTAGAAAAAGAACAAGGTTTGTTCATAGAAGCTTTGGGGCCTGAATTCCCCACCCCTGGTGATAAGATGTCCCTCTGCAAAGGAAAGCAGGGTCCGGCTGCTCGGTCCTGAAAAGCCAATAAAGAGGCAAAGTTGGTGAAAGGAAAGTTTGCTTTATTTTGGCTGCCTGCACCCGGGGGTGGGGGACTGATTTCTCTCCAAAGGCCACCCCGCACTGAGCATCTGTGGGAAAGGGCTTTTTTTAGGCGGAAGGAGGGGCTACGGGCAGAAACGGCAGAGTCAGCTGTGACAGTCGTCTTGCAGTTGGTCATGTGGTGGTCTGATCAGCCTCCTCTTGATTGTTTTAAGTAGAGTTAATCTTCAGGTCCAGGGTCGGTTTGTTCCCGTTTCTTTGAGGCCAGTTCTTGCAATTGTGGCAGCTTATGTCATGGCTACAGTCTGGTCATCATGCAGTTAAAGTCTTCCTCCTGGTGGGAGTTTCAGTATCTATAAGACGGCTCGTGGGACATGGACAAGAATATTATCTGCAGCCCTTGAGGAGGAACTAAAGGTCCTTGATTTGCTTAATGAGCAAACTATTATTATTTAGTCTTGTTGTACAGTTTTCCCTTCTTTCTGCATTTGCTCGCTTCTCTGATTAAACTTATTCTTTGGCTAAATATTTTTCCACAGAACAAAGGCTGGTGGAAGGCATGAAGTGAAGGACGATTTCATTTCCATGCATAGATGTGAGGAGAGCACCTTTCACATGGGAGGTTTATTTCTTGCTTCAGGGTGACAGAGAGATAGGTCAGCATGTCCCTCTGCACTGGCTCTGTCTTAAGTCACTTTGAGGCATATTTTCGGGTGGCCTACCCTGGACCCCAACACTCAGGGCCTCTTTTATTATTTTGTTTCTACATATGCACACCAAGCATGTGATGTAGGTAACGAGACACTTGAATCCTACAGATGTGAAGCTAAACTGCAGCCTGGAATTGGCACGTGATGTGCTGGAGAGCACACATCAGGACACAGGGAGACCTCCTGTCGAGGCCTGGGCTTCTCCACCCTGGACCTGGCCTTCCTGCAAAGGTTCCTGGACAGAGGTGGGCCTGCCTGTAGGTCTGCAGGACTCTTAGTGGAATGAGAAGCTGTGGGACTTTCCTGCATTTTAGTGCTCACGTAAGATGCTGTGGTGAAGAAAGGAGAATAGACTTGTTCTCAGCAGCTTGTGAAAATTCATGTTATTATCCACCTGACTATAACCTTTCCCTACCAACTAAATATTTTCCTATTGGTAATAGCTTTGATGATGAATATTTGACATAAAATAAACTGCACAGTAGAAGAGGATGCAGGTCTTGTATAAGCATATAGGGATTCTATATAGCAAGGAGCACATGTAGAAACACCCCCACCCACGTCCCCTCTAACTGGCATCTTTCCCAGCGACCCCCTGAGGATCCGGGGTTGCTCAGCGCACTTATGCTTCTCATGCAAGAGGTTAGCAGGCAAGTCAACAGCCAGCATCCTGGCAGGGACAGCTGGTCTACAGTAGGGCAGGGCTGAGATATCATAATGAGGAAGGAAGAATCTGTTTAACTCTTTATACATCTGTTGGGATAGTATTGAAACGGGTCTATTTAGACAAGAGTTAGACAAGGGAAAACCTGAATATATAACTTTGAGTCTCTGCCTTTCATATATGTCACTTATTCTCCTATTTCGAAAAGTCTTTGTAATTGAGAGACTGAATGTAGGAGTCAAGAACCATGGATGAGTACAGAGAGGTTCCCAGGGAAAACTGGTATATGGAGAGGAAACCCCAGACCCTTAGAGGAAAGCAGCCCTTAACTACCATCTGCACCTGCTCCTGGGGCTGAAACACCCAGTTGTATGTCCTGAGTGCCCCCTGCATCCCCCCTCCTGTCTCCCTGCAAGGAGGTTTGTGTCTGGGCTCACACTGACTTGCCCTCACTGTGTACCTTTCGCACAGTAATACACGGCCGTGTCCTCAGATCTCAGGCTGTTCATTTGAAGATACAGCGTGTTCTTGGAGTTGTCTCTGGAGATGGTGAATCGGCCCTTCACAGAGTCTGCATAGTATGTGCTACCACCATCCCAACTAATACCTGAGATCCACTCCAGCCCCTTCCCTGGAGCTTGACGGACCCAGCTCATGGCATAATCATCAAAAGTAAATCCAGAGGCTGCACAGGAAAGTCTCAGAGAACCCCCAGGTTTCACCAAGCCTCCCCCAGACTCCACCAGCTGCACCTCACACTGGACACCTGCAAACACGGAGACATCCTGGTCAGGAGATTGTCACATATCCACTGATTCCCTCACTCATATCCATTCACATCCTCAGTATCTCTTGCTCTCCATAAATTACCTTGTAAAATAGCCACAAGGACAACCCAGCTCAGCCCAAAGTCCATGGTGAGTGTTCTGTCCTGAACCCCGAATGGAGCACGTGGGAATCCAGGTGCTGGAGCTCCTCTCCCAGAGCTGCAGGATCAGGGCTGGGGCTGCTTTATAAATGCAGAGGAAGGACCCTATTTGCATGACCTTCTAGTATATAAGAGGCTATGTAGTTGAATATCCTCAGAAAGGGCAGGGCCTCAGAGCAGGTGTGAGAGTCTTGGATTTTGTGGTGTTGGTAGCAACTGGGAAATATAACTTTCATTGTGTGATTGTTCCAGAGTAAACCCTTAGGACCCATATGTCATCTTACATATGCACTCACATCCCGTCATGTAGCTGTCATTGTTACCCTCATGTTAGAGGTGTAAACTACACCCAGAGGAATGGAGGGTGTGTGTAGTGTCCAAGGAGAAACATGAGGTGAGCGTGAGATCCAGCATCTGCACCTGAGCTCTGGGCCAGGCTGCTCTCTGGAAGCTACTACAGGACAGAGTTGGAGTTTCCGGGTGAGGTTTGCAGATCCCCCTCCTGTAATGAGGTCATGATGACTTTGCTCTCTTCTCGTGTTTACCTAAAATATATGGAGGGGGTCAGGGTTGATGAGAAGTATTTTCAAGAGTCTCTTATGTTTCAGTATCTTCCCTTCACTCCTTCCCTCCCAAGTCATGCATTTCTTCATTTGTAATTACTTTAATGAGGTTCTTGACATGTAACAAAGCGCACACACTCAGAATGAACACTGTGATGAATACTGACGGAGCCATCAGCATTATCAGGAGAGAACAAACCAATTCCTCTCATTATTCTCAGTAGTTTCTGGGTTTCCTCCTTCCTGTCCCTTGTTATCTTCCATCCTGTCCCCTCATCACCGTTGATCTTCCCTTTTTACTGCAGGTTACTTTTCATTTTCTAGAATTTATAAAACTGTGAACATAACATAAGTTCAAAACAAAAAATATATATATTTTTTTATTGTTATGGCTTATTTTACTCTGTTCAAATATTTGTGAATACTCTCATGTTTTCGTGTGTATCAAGAATCCTGGTTTTAATAACAGGTTGCATTTCAAGAATGATCATAGCACAATTGGCTTATTTATTAAGCTGATGTGTGATATTGGAACTCTTTCCAGTTTCTGGTTGTTACAATAAAGCTGATACTCGTCTTGGAGACGCAGAGAGATGAGAAGCTGAGAAAATGCTTCTTATTTAATGTTCTTAAAACAGCCTCAAAATGGGGCAAGTTGCACATTATCGGAATCTCACCAATTTATCAGATAATTATAGAACGAAGACAGCAACAAATTTAAAGCTTGGAGAGAGACAAGTGCTCACAGAATAATAAAGACTAAGATTGTTAATCCTGCCATAGGCTGCTGAATGGAATAAAAACTACTACAAGATTAAACTAGAAATGTTTGCCTTGAGGTCGAGTGTGGTTAGGGTGTAATAGTGTCCCAATGTCTCCTAAATACCTCGCCAGTGTCAGCGTGGTCCTGCTAAAGTGTGAGTCAGATGGTGTTACCTCTCTATCCACACATGTGTGTCTTCCTACCTGGGACAGCGCAGGATTCCTGCCTGAGCTGTTAGGTCCTCCTGCAACCTTGGGAGGACCTTGGCCCTGGACTTGGATCTGCACTGTTTCATAGCATCTCCTTTCACAGTGTGACCTTTGTCCCCTCATCCAGTCCCACTGTGCCATATACTTACCACATATGGAATAGGATCGCAGGCGGAAATGCATAAGAATGTTCCAGGTGCTGAATGACGCACAAAACCCTGCCACAACCCCTGACAGTTTACACTGACAGCAGCTCTTTATTTTGTTCACTGTCTCTGCTTAGGGAGGACCTGGAGGAGAAGCCCACCCTGCCCGATGCAGGGTCACCGTGAGAGGTTCAAGTTCAGCTACAGGACCTGCTCCTGTGATGTACATTCACGTGTAAGGGAGGGTGACCCTGACTGTAGGCTGGGGGCTCAGCTGGGTCTGAGGGCTGGGCCTTGTGTCCACCTCATGTGGACATTGCTTGGGCTCTGACATCCTTTAAGCACGATGCCTGGGTCAGCTGAGTGGTCTCTGCATCAGAGCCCATCCTCCATGCAGTCACTTACACACCTAGACAGAGCTTAATGTAAGACCCCAGAAGTCATGCTCGTAAAATTTACATAACTGACTTGAAACTTATATCTCTATCATAGACTTCCCATGAATTATTGTGGTCTCTTCATTTACAACTGAGAAAAAATGGAAGCCACAAATATGTTCTTCCACAAATTAGTACATAAACAATGAGTGATGTATCCATGCTGTGGAATTGTATTCAGCAATTTAAATATTAAACTATTATACCACGAAAGGACATGAGGGAATCCTAAATGCATATTGTTATTTAAAAATTCGGTCTGAAAACTTTCAATTTAACCTATTTCACATTTGGGAAAACTTCAGTCTATATATAAAGCAAGCAGATGAGCATTTAGCAGGAATTGGGGAGAAGATGTTTCATATGTGAAACATGGGCAATATTTAAGGATAGTGAAATTCTTCTCTATGAAATTGCAGTGGTGGAGACATTGCACTATGAACTTGTCAAAATATATAAAGTAATAGCAGAAAGAGAGAACCTTATTGAATATAAATATTAATTGCACTTATAAGTCAGAGACTCAAGGATGGAACGATGCACACTGTATAGATGATACCTAATATCATAGTGAATCTATGAATTAGCATTTCTGAAGAAGGTGGAAAAATAGGTTTTGACCTAAGTGACTTTGGAAATGAGTGGAGTCTGATGGCTAAGTTCTAAGCCACTGCACATAAGCACTAGAGTCTGGTGGATAACGGTATTTCCATCAGGAGTCAGGCTAAGAATTCTGTTACTACTGTGCATGTGGAATTGAACAATTAGTAGCAGGATGGCATCGGTGGAGTAGTTTTCTCACTGTTGGATGGAAAGTAACAGACAAGCAAGGGGGAAAGTCTGGATTTCCCCAAGTGATGTTGCACTAGGATCAGAGATGTAAAAATGATCTCACTTTTACCTTCACACAGGTCAGAAGGTGAGATACAGAGATAGTTGCAGACGTGTGTGTGTATACATGGGGTAGAGCACACAGATATATTTCCAGGTCTTTTAGCTGATAGGGTCTAGAGGCAATGCCCCCAGTGGACAGGACACCAGCATTAGTGTCCTAATCCCAACTCTTCTGGTTGTTAATGCTACTCTCCAGAAAAGGATCCACGGCTCATGTGAGGTCTGGCTAATTCCAGGGCCACAGAAGAGAATACACATGCTTATCCTGCAGATTATTGTGGCACCAGAAAGTAAGGAAGTGTTCACACAAATGGATGGGTGCCCGTAAAGGGGATACAGGAGACAATCTGAAAGAGCTCCTCATGGGTGACAAGCTGTAACAATTACAGAAGCAAAGAAAATGCCTTAGTATATAACCTTAGTACAAGATATGAAACAAATATCTTGATTCATACTTAATTAAAGAGATTGAATAAATATATCTAATGGGGAAGGTAGGATAAATCTCCCGTAAGGAATAACTTCAGGAACCTCATCATGGTCATCCTCCCTTCAAGAAGGTGCACTTAACCCTCCATCCCAGAACGAGGCCTGGCATAGGGATGTGGTAAAAACAAAAGAGTGTCCTTGAGTTTCATGATGAATTTTTAGGTATAATATCCCAAACATCATTCGTAAAATCAATTTGTAATTTTTCTGTATCCATTAAAATTTCTGTCCTGAAACCTACAACAGCAACAGTAACAATAACTTCACTGAGAAGGGAATTAGGCACAGACTTGGAGAATGTGCTCTCTAATATCATATTTATAAAGGACTTGTATCATGAATATACAGCAAATTCACAGCTCAACAACGGTAACAAAAAATGAAAATAATGAACCCTGTGCCAGTCATCTGAAGATACTTCCGCAAAGAAGAGATAAAAGGCTTGAACAAGATTCTTCATTAAGGAAACATAAAATAACACCATGACGAGATACTGCTACTCACTTATTACAACAGTTAAAGGCAAACTAATAAGCAATTCAAAGATTGGGGATGATGTAGAGCGAAAGGCCCCTCATCCGCTTGCTGGAAGGATGCCAGTGGCCGCCAATTGGAATATATTTGTCAATTTCTCAGAGAGAAAACCAGACACTCACCATGGGATTGAGGACAGCGCTGGAAAAGTATTTACCAAATTTGTTTGAATATTTATGTTTGTTTAAATAACTTCATACGGCTTCTTGTATCATCTTTACACCTTCCAGCCTTTACCACTCCCTAAAAATGGGTTATGTAGTCAGTTTTTATGGTTATTTTCCAGACGATGATGATATACCGGTTTCTGTTCCCTTTTATCTATCTCTCTATTTTATCTAATTATCTACTATCAATCTCCACACTAGATAACAAGGTGCAGGCAACACAGCCCACATGTTACAGCCCAACCTGTGTCCCGACATTTCAAAATGTCCTTTGAGGAGAAAATGACTGCAGTGCTGTATGGACATCAATTTCCGAATATCAACATGACTCATTCTATTCAAGTGAAAGGCATTGCATCAGACAGGACTGGAGAGATTTTCAGGATGAGAGGAATTGGAAATCCATCTGGTGGTGGAAAAGAGATGTATAGTTCAACAGTAAAAATTATTTGTCATTAAACGATTAAAATCTTGACAACTAATAACACAAAGTAGTGACCTAACCTTCAAATAAAGGTCTCATGAAGAAATATTTCTGTGTGGCTCGTCCAAAGATAGATGGGGAAAGACAGACAAGCCTGACTCCATGTAAAAAGTCTCAAGTTTAGGGACAAGAAATTTCCCTGGAATCATTGTTTCTTAGTCGTGGCATGCGAACTCTTAGTTGTGACATACATGTGGGATTTATTTACCCTACCAGGGATTGAACGCGGGCCCCCTGCATTGGCAGCTCAGAGTCTTACCACCCACTGGGCCACGAGGGAAGTCTCTCCCTGGAATTATTACGGATGGAGACTGCAAGGGCGGCAGTGAACCAGGGAAGAAATCACAGCTTTAAGAGAAAATCACTCCATGACATCTACATCTGCCCTGAATTGGGTCCTCTTGTTTCCTGATGACCCTGCGCGCCCCCTGGTGGTTGGAGAGGCCCCTGCAGGGAGAGTCGTGTCTAGACTCACCCTGACTTCTCCCTGAAACTCCTGGGACAGTAACGCAGGGCTGTGTCCTAGGTCATCACGGAGCTGAGCTGCAGGGAAAACTGAATTTGTGAGGTGTCTCTGGAGGTGGAGAGTCATTTCTGGAGAGACAGCCTGTGTGCTGTGCTATTCCGAGACCCAAAGCACCCCAGTCACCCCAGCCCATTCCCTGTGGGCTGAGGGATCCATTCCCAGCAGTCAGCACTGTTTGTGATGGAGAATCCAGAGACTGACCAGGTAAGGGAGAGGGTCTTCAATAGTCCTGGGCCCGATTCTTGCACCAGCACCTGGGACAAGACACCTGGGGAAGTAGAAACAATGAGACACCCACTTCACAGATGTCACCCTGTAACTCCACCTTCCTCAGACCCAGGAGATGCTCACAGCTGAGGGATGCCAGCAAGAGAAGGAAGATTTTCATGTTTATTTTGATTAATGCTTTGACTTTCAGAGAGTTATGTCAGTGACGATGAGAACCGTGACTCTGTGTAGCACAGGTGCTGTGCTTTCCCCTTGAGCCTGGGTGTGATGTGCAGGTGGGAAGCATGATTCCATATAAAGATGATCCCGGCTGGTCCTTCTCTAGGGTTCTGGAGGAGGGTGCTGGCTGAGATCCACGGTGGACACCGCTTCATGTCACCTCTGAAGAATGGGTGATGTTTCTTTTCCAATACGATACTTAACATTTCCATATATGTCTATCTGCGTCTATATTATAGGTGTACTCGTTGGCTAGTGTGACCATTACAGAATAACTGGGTGGATTAAACAACAGCAATGGATTCCTCTCAGGCCTGGAAGTTAGAAGTTTAAGGTCACAGTGTCAGCAGGTTTGGGTCCTTCTCAGGCCTTTCTCCTTTGCTTGCAGATGGACGTCTTCTCACTGAGTCCTCAGATGGTCTTTTCTCTGTGTGTCTGTGTGCATCCCTGGTTTACTTGTATGTTCTTTATTCCTCTTCTTAAGTGTGACAAAGACCCCTGACCACCTCTTTGCCAACAGGATCCTTGTAATTCTCTTCTCAAGTAGTCTTGCTCTGTGGGCTTCTGTGTTTATATGTGCATGGCCAGGTTTTGTCAAGAGCTCTGCTAAGTAAGAATAATGAGAATCCCCTACCCTTGAACTCTGATCACCCGCAGTATTTGATCAAAACCATCAAACCTCCTGTCACCCACACGGTATCTGACCACCCTGGTCTCCCTTTAGCAAGAATCCTTTTGAGGCTATGTAACCAGAATCCCCTTAGCTTGTATTTCTTCTCTTAATAATTTCCAGTGCACTCCACCCCACCGTCTTCTTGGCCATAAGCCCCCACTTGCCAGGCTGTATTTGGAATTAAGGCAAGTCTCCAAGGCTGCATCCCATATGCAGCAGCGAGTTTTGTCTTCAGGTTTTGGATGAACTTTATATTGGATACATGAGTATCATTTTCACCACCCATGGCCATATAATTCATGACTGAATGAAGCTGATGTCTCATGTACATTTTCCCTAAGTCACTCACAGCCATTTGTGCGTAGGGACACTAGACTGTTCCTCAGCCCTATGCCTGGGACTACTTTAAACAATTGCCAAGAATCACAGAAATGTGAAAAGCATGGCACTAATTTGAGCCCAGACAGTGCTCAACTGCATGACTGGAGTTGAAACAAAAAAGAGAGCAACACCTTGACTGACCTCAGCTGGAAATGTGTGCGTGCGTTTGTGTGTGTGTGTGTGTGTGTGCGCGCGCACGCGCGCACATGTGTGTTGCATGATTCAAACAAGCAGCTGCATTGTTAGTGTCCATAAATGACCACAAAATGACAGTATTTATTTTGTGGTGCTCATAAAATCTAGAAGTAGGTGAACTTGCAGTTATGGAATCTGTGAGTAACGATGATAATTGCATGTGCAGTATTGGAGCATTCTGGCATTAGAGTCTATAACACTGCCTGCTGCAGACTTCAGAATGCTTGTGCAGGTTGCCCGAAAGCAGGACGGGGTGTCTTTTCCTTCCACATCTACAAAAGCAAAAGAACAATTAATACTGTTTAAAAATCTCATGTGCACTCTCAGGATATTTACAAGTTTCACGAACTTTAGGCTCAAATTGAAAATTATGGAGATCAGCAGGGTTGTTCTGAGCACCTTTAAGAAAAAGGAAAATAAAGAAATGAAAAACAGCCTTAATTCTTGAGTATTATATGTGTCTGTGCGTATGGATATATATACACAACTATAATAAAAATAAAAATTAAGCAAATATGTACATGCACACAAAAGTTTCTAGACACTTCATAATCCACAACAATGAAACATTAGGATACAGAACAGGGTCTCTAGTAGAGGTCCTGGGCAGGAAGAGGAAAGCACAGGTTCTAACAAGAACTCCCTCCCAGCCCCTATCCGCACCTGCCGCAGGCCTCAGCCCTGTACTTGGTGGGTCCTGCGCGCCCCCTGGTGGTAACGGGCCTCCGTGCAGGGAGGTTTGTGTCTGGGCTCACACTGACTTCCCCTCACTGTGTCTCCCGCACAGTAATACACGGCTGTGTCCTCAGTTGTCAGGTTGCTCAGCGATAAGTAGACTTGACTCTTGGAGGTGTCCCTGGTGATGCTGAGCCGGGACTTAAGAGTTGGGTTATAGCCTATGCTTCCACCATCCCAGGTCACACCAATCCACTCCAGCCCCTTTCCTGGAGCCTGCCGGACCCAGGCTACAGCATAGCTGCTTAATGAGAATCCAGAGACAGTGCAGGTGAGGGAGAGGGTCTGTGAGGGCTTCACCAGGCTGGGTCCCGACTCCTGCAGCTGCACCTGGGACAGGACACCTGTGGACAGAGAGAAAACCGGTGACTCATGGGCTCAGATGCAGCTTCCCCATGTGTTCACGTCTGAATCCCTGAGAAACTCACCTCTGGGAGCTGACACCAGGAAGAGGAAGAACCACAGTGGATTCATCTTCTTGCAGATGAGATTTCTGAAGCCCAGAAATTCTCTTCAAACATGAGGAGAAACCTGAATTTAAGTGAACAGGTACTTTGTTTTTACCTTGTGGGCTAAGGGGATATTTGCATAAGGGAGGGACCTTTTTATAAAAAGCAGAAAGTAGTGAAGGGAGGTCCCAGTCTCTGGGGCTCCACCTGAGGAGGGTGCTGACTGTGCCCTCAGAGAACTCAGACCCCACCTGGGGTCCCCTCCCTATGCCTGGGGGACTCTGTGTCCAGGAATGAAATGATGCAGAAGGGATAGTCAGGAAGTCAGCTGTGCTCAAGGATTAATGGCAGATTTGGGGAATAGACTTTAATCCCATGGATGTATATATTTCACATAAATACCCATCACACATTCAGGGTCCTCCAAGATGTCAGACACAGACTCTTTTTCTTTCCTTTCTGCATTATCTCATGTTTATATCCTGGATGCACAAGTATTTTAGACAAACCATACATGTAATAATGACATTGAATTCAGACAAAGTCAGGTAAAATTTATTGTTTATCATAATTCACAACGGATTTCGTGTTTCCCTTAACTTGGGTGAACATTTCTTCACCGAAACAGTTTAAATGTTATCAAGAGTTGCTCTGGAGGTGGATTTACTCTTAACAACTAAATACACCGTGTATTTTGTGGACAAGGTAGTCATTCTTGCTGAGATGGTCATGGATCCCAGCACTGCTGACATGGACAGTAGCCTGACCTGCGTGTTTCCTGTGCACAACTGTGTGTCTGTAGGAACACTGCGAGCTTCAGGGCTCCCTACTTGCGGGTGGACTTTGAGGAATCCCCAGGGCTAGCAAGGTCTAAGAACAGGTAACTCCTGGAAGCTCCTCAGGACTCCAACATGCTGGGCAGGTGACCTGGTCACAGTGCACAGACTCACTCCTTCTAGAAGTGTTCATTTTTACTCTCCCTGTCACAGCTTGTGACATTGGAAGTCCAGGAACACAGTTCCCACTGCACTGGGTGAGAGAACATGCATGATTATTGGAAGTAAACCTTCACAGTGAATGGCTTGCAGAGTATGTGGGTGTCATGGTCAGAGGAAATTCCTCACCTCAGGAAGCAGTTTCCCTTGAAAAGTCCACCTGAGAGAAGCTCTCCCGAGTCCCTGGGTCACTGAGTCCTGGGACTGTGCCTGAGGTCACATCAGCAAATGGTGCTGGAGAGCAGAACACAGCTCCATCCCATCTCGCTGTGGGCACTGAGGATGTGGCCTCACCATCTGCATTTCAGTCTGCAAGGATGTAAATTCGGGATCACGATGGTAATGGTATGTCTGACATTTATAGTGGGGTTGCCAGGGGTGCTGAATGTTGACCTCAGTGTCATCAGTGATGTTACTTCTCCTGGGAACCAGAAAGACCAATGTGAGTGCCCATCTCTGACTGACACCCGGTACATGTAGCCCTGGCTCCACTCCTGCCCTGAGAGGTCACACCTGTGGGCCTGGGGCAGGTCAGCTCTTCCTCAGCCCAGTTATTTCACCTGTACGTTGACTGATGTCGAGCCTGCCGTCTGTGAGAAGTTATTTACTCCATACTATTTCATGAACAGAGTACTATACTTCTTCTAGGTTTTCCAATAATATTTGCAGAGTAAAGTATATACTAAAGAATCTGCCTGCTTGAATGTCGATAATAGGAGAGCCGAACAAAGTAATATGGGCAAGAATCACAGGACACGTCTACACCCTGTTGTCAGGACCTGAATATTGAGCTGATATGCTGTGGGATAGGATAATGGAAGGGATGGCATCTAAAACCTAGAACCAGGTGGGCCCATTATTCACCAGGTGGAAGAAGGGCCTGCATTTGTACAGATGCCCCAACATCTGAGCTGCCCTTCTTGAGCTGGTCCATTAGAGGTGATCCAGCCAAATTCATCTTAACATAGAAGGATATATAGCAGATGTCTTTATGTTTCAGTGGTTGGGGATGTGTTGTTAGGGTCTATTTTTCCCTAGGAAAAATGTGTTAGGTCACCAGAACTACAAAAACGTTATTTTTCCTTTGTGGAGAAAATTGGAGGAAATTATGTCTGGAGACCGGATTATATGATAATGCTTGAGGGAATACCTATGAGAGATGTCCAGTGGGTGATGGGAAATGAAGTGGGGTGATTTCAGTTATCTGGCTCTGCAGGTTACCAGTGATGGTCACAGCAAGTGGGCCTGACCATCGTGATGGGAGGGAGAAAGGCTGATGGTGGTGGCTTCATGGAGACATTGTGGACAGGTCCTTCTGATGGTCTCTGTATTTTACCTTATAAAATCTTGAGGGTATAAGCTCAGAATGAGGTGTGAGCTTCAGCAACATTGGGACCAGAGGGTTTAGGTCATTTAGTATCTTTGTTGAAATCATTGGGCAAAGAAGAACCGGGAACTATAGTTGGAAATCAGCAGCGTCTTCGTGTGATGTTAGATTTGTTGCCTTAGACGTTACTGAATGTGGAGACATTCACTGTCCTCACATTTCATCTTCTAGGTCCACTTGGAATCCAGTTTCAAATGTGAGGGATGTAATGAAACATTTATTATGAAACAGCATGTTGTCTAAATTTTAAGAGGTACAAGTAAAAATTATGGAAATGTGTTACTGAAATTGTAATTGTCAAACTCTTCTCTGGGGCAACTTGGACTTATCAGGAGGGAAATGTCCTCCTCTGCCCCTCTTGAGTTCCTGAGGCTGGACTGATAATAAAACTAACAAAGACAGATTAACAGGAGAAAAGAAAACCATTTTAACCATAGGCATGGACGTGCCACGGAAATGGACCCAGAAGGGACCAAAGCAGGCAGCTTTTATATATTTAGACAAAGATGCAATATTTGTGAGGAAGTGGTAGAAGGAGGAAATGTGCGCTTTGGGTGCTCAATTAGTGAAGAACCTAAGCAGGGTTTGGGGGTGACTAGTGCATTAAAGAAAGAACAAGGTTTGTTCATAAAGGTTCCAGGCCTGAATTCCCATCCCTGGTGATAAGAGTGTCCCTCTGCAATGGAAAGCAGGGTCCGGCTGCTGGGTCCTGAAATGCCAATAAAGAGGCAAAGTTGGTGAAAAGAAAGTTTGCTTTATTTTGGCTGCCTGCACCCGGGGGTGGGGGACAGACTTCTCTCCAAAGGCCACCCCGCACTGAGCATCTGTGGGAAAGGGCTTTTATAGGCGGAAGGAGGGGCTACAGGCAGAAACGGCAGAGTCAGCTGTGACAGTCATCTTGCAGTTGGTCATGTGGTGGTCTGATCAGCCTCCTCTTGATTGTTTTAAGTAGAGTTAATCTTCAGGTCCAGGGTCGGTTTGTTCCCATTTCTTTGAGGCCAGTTCTTGCAATTGTGGCAGCTTATGTCATGGCTACATTCTGGTCATTATGCAGTTAACTTCTTCCTCCTGGTGGGAGTTTCAGTATCTATAAGACGGCTCATGGGCCATGGACAAGAATATTATCAATAGCCCTTGAGGAGGAACTAAAGGTCCTTGATTTGCTTAATAACTAAACTATTAGTTTTTAGTCTTGTTGGACAGTTTTCCTTTCTTTCTGCATTTGCTTGCTTCTCTGATTAAACTTATTCTTTGGCTAAATGTTTTTCCACAGAAAAAAGGCAGGTGGAAGGCGTGAGGTGAAGGACAATTTCATTTCCATGCATAGATGTGAGGAGAGCACCTTTCACATGGGAGGTTTATTTCTTGCTTCAGGGTGACACAGAGGAAAGTCAGCATGTCCCTCTGCACTGGCTCTGTCTTAAGTCACTTTGAGGCATATTATCGGGTGGCCTACCCTGGGCGCCAACACTCAGGGCCTCTTTTATTATTTTGTTTCTACATATGCACACCAAGCATGTGATGTAGGTAACGAGACACTTGAATCCTACAGATGTGAAGCTAAACTGCAGCCTGGAATTGGCACATGATATGCTGGAGAGCACACATCAGGACACAGTGAGACCTCCTGTCGAGGCCTGGGTTCTCCACTCTGGACCTTGCCACCTCTGCAAAGGTTCCTGGACAGAGGTGGGCCTGCCTGTAGGTCTGCAGGACTCTTCGTGGAATGAGAAGCTGTGGGGCTTTCCTGCATTTTAGTGCTCACGTAAGATGCTGTGGTGAAGAAAGGAGAATAGATTTGTTTTCAGCAGCTTGTGAAAATGCATGTTATTATTCACCTGACTATAAACTTTCCCTACTAACTACACATGTGTCTATTGGTAATAGCTTTAACGATGAATATTTGACATAAAATAGTCTGCACAGGAGAACAGGATGTAGGTATTATCTAAGGGTAGGGACTCTATTGGGCCTGGAAGCAAGGCGCACATGTAGAAACACCCCCACCCACGTCCCCTCTAACTGGCATCTTTCCCAGCGACCCACTGAGGATCCGGGGCTGCTCAGCGCATTTATGCTTCTCATGCAAGAGGTTAGCAGCAAGTCAACAGCCAGCATCCTGGCAGGGACAGCTGGTCTACAGTAGGGCAGGGCTGAGATATGATAATGAGGAAGGAAGAATATGTTTAACTGTTTATACATCCGCTGGGATAGTTTTGAAACGGGTCAATTTAGACAAGAATTAGACAAGGGAAAACCTGAATATATAGCTTTGAGTCTCGGACTTTCATATATGACATTTTTCCCCGAAATTTGAAAAGCCTTTCTAATTCAGAGACTGAATGTGTAAGTGAAGAACCATGGATGAGTACAGAGAGGTTCCCCAGGGAAAACTGCTATATGGAGAGGAAACCCCAGACCCTTAGAGGAAAGCAGCCCTTAACTACCATCTGCACCTGCTCCTGGGGCTGAACCACACAGCAGTTGTATGTCCTGAGTGCCCCCTGCATCCCCCCTCCTCCCTCCCTGCAAGGAGGTTTGTGTCTGGGCTCACACTGACTTCCCCTCACTGTGTACCTTTCCCACAGTAATACACGGCCGTGTCCTCAGATCTCAGGCTGTTCATTTGCAGATACAGCGTGTTCTTGGAGTTGTCTCTGGAGATGGTGAATCGGCCCTTCACAGAGTCTGCATAGTATGTGCTACCACCACTACTAATACCTGAGATCCACTCCAGCCCCTTCCCTGGAGCCTGGCGGACCCAGCTCATGGCATAGCTACTGAAGGTGAATCCAGAGGCTGCACAGGAAAGTCGCAGAGACGCCCCAGGCTGCACCACACCTCCCCAGACTCCACCAGCTGCACCTCACACTGGACACCTGCAAACACAGAGACATCCTGGTCAGGAGACTGTCACACATCCACTGATTCCCTCACTCATATCCACTCACATCCTCAATGTCTCTTGCTCTCCATAAATTACCTTGTAAAATAGCCACAAGGACAACCCAGCTCAGCCCAAAGTCCATGGTGAGTGTTCTGTCCTGAGCCCTGAATGGGAGCACGTGGGAATCCGGGGCTGGAGCTCCTCTCCCAGAGCTGCAGGGTCAGGGCTGGGGCTGCTTTATATCAGCAGCGGAAGGACCCTATTTGCATGACCTTCTAGTATATAAGAGGCTATGTCGTTGAATGTCCTCAGAAAGGGCAGGCTCTCAGAGCAGGTGTGAGAGTCTTGGATTTTGGTGGTGTTGGTAGCATTTGGGAAATATAACTTTCATTGTGTGATTGTTCCAGAGTAAACTCTTAGGACCCGTATATCATCTTACATATGCACTCACATCCCGTCATGTAGCTGTCATTGTTACCCTCATATTAGAGGTGTATCTATACCCAGAGGAATGGAGGGTGTGTGTAGTGTCCAAGGAGAAACATGGGGTGACCGTTAAATCCAGCATCTGCACCTGAGCTCTGGGCCAGGCTGCTCCCTGGAACCTACTAGAGGACAGAGTTGGAGTTGCCAGGTGAGGTTTGCAGATCCCCCTCCTGTAATGAGGTCATGATGACTTTGCTCTCTTCTCATGTTTACCTAAAATATATGGAGGGGTCAGGATTGATGAGAAGTATTTTCAAGAGTCTCTTATGTTTCAGTATCTTCCCTCCACTCCTTCCCTCCCAAGTCATGCATTTCTTTATTTGTAATTACTTTAATGAGGTTCTTGACATGAACACTGTGATGAATACTGACGGAGCCATCAGCATTATCAGGAGAGAACAAATCAGTTCATCTCATTATTTTCAGTAGTTTCTGGGTTTCCTCCTTCCTGTCCCTTGTTATCTTCCATCCTGTCCCCACATCACCATTGATCTTCCCTTGTTCCTTCAGGTTACTTTTCGTTTTCTAGAATTTATAAAAATCGGAACATAACATAAGTCCAAAACAAAATATATATATATATTTATTGTTATGGCTTATTTTACTCTGCACATATATTTGTGAATACTCTCATGTTTTCGTGTGTATCAAGAATCCCTGGTTTTAATAACAGGTTGCATTTCAAGAATGATCATAGCATGATTGGCTTATTTATTAAGCTGATGTGTGATATTGGAACTCTTTCCAGTTTCTGGGTGTTACAATAAAGCTGATACTCGTCTTGGAGACGCAGAGAGATGAGAAGCTGAGAAAATGCTTCTTATTTAGTGTACTTAAAACAGCCTCAAAATGGGGCAAGTTGCACATTATCAAAATCTCAGCAATTTATCAGATAATTATAGAACGAAGACAGCAGCAAATTTAAATCTTGGAGAGAGACAAGTGCTCCCAGAATAACAAAGACTAAGATTGTTAATGTTGCCATAGGCTGCTGAATGGAACAAAAACTACTACAAGATTAAACTAGAAATGTTTGCCTTGAAGTCAAGTGTGGTTAGGGTTTAATAGTGTCCCAACGTCTCCTAAGTAACTACCTCGCCAGTGTCAGCATGGTCCTGCTAAAGTGTGAGTCAGATGGTGTTACCTCTCTATCCACACAGATGTGTCTTCCTACCTGGGACAGCCCAGGATTCCTGCCTGAGCTCTTAGGTCCTCCTGCATCCTGGGGAGGACCTTGGCCCTGGACTTGGATCTGCACTGTTTCATAGCATCTCCGCTCACAGTGTGGACTTTGACCCCTCATCCAGTCCCACTATGCCATATACTTACAACATATGAAATAGGATCACACGGGGGAATGAATAATTATGTTCCAGGTGCTGACTGACGCACAAAACCCTGCCACAGCCCCTGACAGTTTCTACTGACAGCAGCTCTTTATTTTGTTCACCATCTCTGCTTAGGGAGGGCCTGGAGAAGAAGCCCACCCTGCCCCATGCAGGGTCGCTGTGCAAGGCTCAAGTTCACCTGCAGGACCTGCTCCTGTGATGCACACTCACGTGTAAGGGAGGGTGACCCTGACTGTAGGCTGGGGGCTCAGCCAGGTCTGAGGGCTGGGCCTTGTGTCCACCTCGTGTGACATTGCTTGGGCTCTGACATCCTTTCAGCACGATGCCTGGGTCAGCTGAGTGGTCTCTGCATCAGAGCCCTTCCTCCGCGCGGTCACTTACACACCTAGACAGAGCTTAACGTAAGACCCCAACGTCATGCTCGTAATATTTACATAAGTGTCTTGAAACTTAGAGCTCCATCATTGACTGCCCATGAATTATTGTGGTCTCTTCATTTACAATTGAGAAAAATGAAAGCCACAAATACGTTCTTCCATAAATTAGCAGATAAACAATGAGTGATGTATCCATGCTGTGAAATTGTATTCAGCAATCTAAATATTAAACTATTATACCATGAAACGACATGAGGGAATCCTAAATGCATACTGCTAATTAAAAAATCGTTCTGAAAACGTTCAGTTTCATCTATTTCACCTTTGGGAAAAGGCAAGTCTATATATAAACCAATAAGATAAGCATTTAGCAGGAATTTGGGAGAAGGTTTTTCATAAGATAAACATGGGCAATATTTAAGGATGGTGAAATTCTTCTCAATGAAATTACAGTAGTGGAATCATTGCACTATGAATTTGTCAAAATATGTACAGTAAGAGGAGAACCTTTTTAATATAAATATAAATTTCGTTTAGAAGTTCAGAGACTGAAGGATGGAACGATGCACACTGTATACATGATACCTAATATCATAGTGAATCTATGAATTAACATGGCTGGAGAAGGTGGGAAAGTAGGTTTTGACCTAAGTGACTTTGGAAATGAGTGGAGTCTGAAGGCTAAGTTGTAAGCACTGCACGTAAGCAGTAGAGCCTGGTGGATAATGGTATTTCCATCAGGAGTCAGGCTAAGCATTCAGTTACTACTGTGCATGTGGAATTGAACAATTAGTAGCTGGATGGCATCGGTGGAGCCAGGCTTCTCACTGTTGGATGGAAAGTAACAGACAAGCAAGGGGGAAAGTCTGGATTCAACCATGTGATGTTGCTCTAGGATTGGAGATGTAAGAATTGTCTCACATTTACCTTAACACAGGTCAGAAGGTGAGATACAGAGCTAGTTGCAGACGTGTGTGTGTATACGTGGGGTAGTGCCCACAGATATATTTCCAAGGTCTTTTAGCTTATAGGGTCTAGAGCCAATGCTCCCAGTAGACAGGACACCAGCATTAGTATCCTAATACCCAATCTTCTGATTCCTACTACTATTCTCCAGAAAAGGATCCGCAACTCAGCTGAGGCATGGCTAATTCTAGGGCCAGAGAAGAGAATACACATGATTATCCTGCAGATTCTTGTAGCACCAGAAAGTAAGGAAGTCTTCACACAAATGAATGGGAGCCCGTAGAGAGGATACAGGAGACAATCTGAAAGAGCTCCCCGTGGCTGACAAGTGGTCACAATTACAGAAGCAAAGAAAATGCCTTAGTATATAACCTTAACACAAGTTATGAAACAAATACCTTGATTCATACTTATATAAAGAGATTGAATAAATATATCTAATGGGGAAGGTAGGATAAATGTCCCTTAAGGAATAACTTCAGGTACCTCATCATGGTCATGCTCCCTTCAAGAAGGTGAACTTAACCCTCCATCCCTGAAAGTGGCCTGGAGTATGGACATGGCAGAACTTATGGGTGCCCTTGTGTTACATGATGAATTTTTAGATATAATACCCCAAACATCATTTGTAATATAATTTGTAATTTTTCTGTATCCATTAAAAATTCTGTTCTGAAAACAACAATAGCAACAGAAAGAATAACTTCACTGATAAGGGAATTAGGCACTGACTTGGAGAATGTGCTTTCTAGTATCATATTCATATGGACTTGTATCATGAATATACAGCAAATTAACAGCTCAACGACAGCAACAAAAATGAAAATAATGTGCACTGTGCCAGTGATTTGAAGATACTTACACATAGAAGAGATAAAGGTTTTAACAGGATTCTTCATTAAGGAAACATAAAATAACACGATGATGAGATACTGCTACTCACTTATTACAACAGTTAAAGGCAAACTAATAAGCAATTCAAAGATTGGGGATGATGTAGAGCGAAAGGCCCCTCATCCACTTGCTGGAAGGATGCCAGTGGCCACCAATTGGAATATATTTGTCAATTTCTTAGAGAGAAAACCAGACACTCATCAAGTGATGGAGGCGTGAGCTAGAAAAGAATTTACAAAAGTTTTAAAAATATTTATGTTAATGCAAATAACTTCATACGGGTGCTTGTATCATCTTTACACCTTCGAGCCTTTACCACTCCCTAAATATGGGTTATGTAGTCAGTTTTTATGGTTATTTCTATACGATTAGGATATACTTGTTTCTGTTCCATTTTATCTATCTCTCTATTTTATCTAATTATTTATTATCAATGTCCACACTAGATAAAAATGTCCAGGAAACACAGCTCACATGTTACAGCCCAGCCTGTGTCCCGACATTTCCAAAGGTCCCCTGAGCAGAAAATGCCTGCAGTGCTGTATGGACGTCAATTTCCGAATATCAACATGACTCATTCTATTCAAGTGAAAGGAGTTGCATCAGACAGGACTGGAGAGATTGTCAGGGTGAGAGGAATTGGAAATCCATCTGATGCTGGAAAGGAGATTTAATGTTCAACAGTAAAAATTATTTATGTCATTAAATGATTAAAAACTTGACAACTAATAACAGAAAGTAGTGACCTAACCTTCAAATAAAGGTGTCATGGAGAAATATTTCTGTGCAGCTCTTCCAAAGATAGATGGGGAAAGACAGACAAGCCTGACTCCATGAAAAAGTCTCAAGATTAGAGACAAGAAAGTTCCCTGGAATCATTGTGGATGAGGCTTCCAGGGGTGGCAATGATCCAGTGGAGAAACCACAGCTTCTGAGAGAAAATCCCTCCATCCCAACCTCCGCCCCTGCCCTGAAAAGGGTCCTCTTGTTTCCTGAAGACCCTGATCGCCCCCTGGTGGTTGGAGCGGCCCCTGCAGGGAGGGTCGTGTCTGGACTCACCCTGACTTCTCACTGAACCAACTGGGACAGTAACACAGGGCTGTGTCCTAGGTCATCACGGAGCTGAGCTGCAGGGAAAACTGAATTTGTGAGCTGTCTCTGGAGGTGGAGAGTCATTTCTGGAGAGACATCTTGTATGCTGTGCTATTCCCAGAACCAAAGCACCCCAGTCACCTCAGCGCTTTCCCTGGGGGCTGAGGGATCCAGTCCCAGCAGCCAGCACTGTTTGTGATGGAGAATCCAGAGACTGAGCTGGTAAGGGAGAGGGTCTTCAATAGTCCTGGGCCCGATTCCTGCACCAGCACCTGGCACACGTCACCTGGCGAAGGAGAAACAAGGAGACACCCAGTTCACAGATGTCATCCCATAATTCCACGTTCCTCAGACCCAGGAGATGCTCACAGCTGAGGGATGCCCGCAAGAGGAGGAATGACCAGAAGATTTTCATGTTCATTTTGATCAATGCTTTGACTTTCAGAGAGTTATGTCAGTGAAGATGAGAACCCTGATTCTGAGTAGCACAGGTGCTGTGCTTTCCCCTTGAGCCTGGGTGTGATGTGCCGGTGGAAGCATGATTCCATATAAAGATGGTCCTGGCTGGTCCTTCTCTAGGGCTGTGGAGTAGGATGCTGGCTGAGATCCAGGGTGGACACCGCTTCATGTCACCTCTGAAGAATGGGTGATGTTTCTTTTCCAATACGATACTTACATTTCCATATATGTCTATCTGCGTCTATATTATAGGTGTACTCGTTGGCTACTGTGGCCATTACAGAATAACAGACTGGGTGGATTAAACAACAGCAATGGATTCCTCTCAGGCCTGGAGGCAAGAAGTCTAAGGTCACGGTGTCAGCAGGTTTGGGTCCTTCTCAAGCCTTTCTCCTTTGCTTGCAGATGGACGTCTTCTCACTGAATCCTCAGATGATCTTTTCTCTGTGTGTCTGTGTGCATCAGTGCTTTACTTGTATGTTCATTATTCCTCTTCTTAAGTGTGACAAAGACCCCTGACCACCCCTTAGCCAACAGGCTCCTTGCAATTCTCTTCTCGACTAGTCTTGACCTGTGGGCTTCTGTGTTTATATGTGCATGGCCAGGTTTTGTCAGCAGCCCTGCTAAGTGAGAATAATGAGGATCCCCTACCCTTGAACTCTGATCACCGTCAATATTTGATCAAATCCTTCAAACCTCCCATCACCCACGTGGTATCTGACCACCCTGGTCGCCCTTTAGCAAGAATCCTTTTGAGTCTATGTAACCAGAATCCCTTAGCTTGTATTTCTTGTCTTAATAATTTCCAGTCCACTCCACCCCACCGTCTTCTTGGCCATAAGCCCCCACTTGCCAGGCTGTATTTGGAATTAAGGCAAGTTTCCAAGGCTGCATCCCATATGCAGCAGCGAGTTTTGTCTTCAGGTTTTGGGTGAGCTGCATATTGGAGACATGAGTATCATTTCACCACCCATGGCCATATAACGCATGCCTGAATGAAGCTGATGTCTCATGTATATTTTCCCTAAGTCCACTCACAGCTGTTTGTGCGTAGGGACACTAGACTGTTCCTCAGCCCTATGCCTGGGACTACTTTAAACAATTGCCAAGAATCACAGAAATGTGAAAAGCATGGCACTAGTTTGACCCCAGAAAGTGCTCAATTACATGAAGGGAGTTGAAACAAGAAAAGAGAGCATCACTTTGACTGACCTCAGCTGGGAAAATGTGTGTGTGTGTGTGTGTGTGTGTGTGTGTGCGCGCGCGCATGTGTGTTGCCTGATTCAAACAACTGGCCACATTCTTAATGTCCGTGAATGACCACAAAATGACAGTATTTATTTTGTGGTGCTCATAAAAGCTAGAAGTAGGTGAATTTGCAGATTTGGAATCTGTGAATAATGAGGATAATTGCACGTGCAGTATTGGAGCACTCTGGCGTTAGAGTCTGTAACACTGCCTGCTGCAGAATTCAGAATGTTTGCGCAGGTTGCCTGAAAGCAGGACGGTGTGTCTCTCCTTCCACATCTACAAAAGCAAAACAACAATTAATACTGTTTAAAAGTCTCATGTGCACTCTCAGGATATTTACAAGTTTCACGAACTTCAGGCTGAAATTGAAAATTATGGTGAGCCGCAGGGTTGTTCTGAGCTCCTTTAAGAAAAAGGTAAATAAAGAAATGAAAAACAACCTTAATTCTTGAGTATTAAATGTGTCTGTGCAAATGAATATATATATATATACACAACTATAATAAAAATAAAAATTAAGCAAATATGTATATGCACACAAAACTTTCTAGACACTTCATAATCCACAACAATGAAACATTAGGATACAGAACAGGTCTCTGGTGGAGCTCCTGGGCAGGAAGAGGAAAGCACAGGTTCTAACAAGAATTCCCTCCCAGCGCCTATCTGCACCTGCCACAGGCCTCAGCCCTGTACTTCGTGGGACCTGTGCGCCCCCTGGTGGTAACGGGCCCCCACGTGCAGGGAGGTTTGTGTCTGGGCTCACACTGACTTCCCCTCACTGTGTCTTTCGCACAGTAATACACGGCTGTGTCCTCAGTTGGCAGGCTGCTTAGTGATAAGTAGACTTGGCTCTTGGAGGTGTCCCTGGTGATGCTGAGCCGGGACTTAAGAGTTGGGTTATAATATGTGTCTCCATTATACCACATGTTACCAACCCACTCCAGCCCCTTTCCTGGAGGCTGTCGGACCCAGGCTACACCATAGCTGGTTAATGAGAATCCAGAGACAGTGCAGGTGAGGGAGAGGGTCTGTGAGGGCTTCACCAGGCTGGGTCCCGACTCCTGCAGCTGCACCTGGGACAGGACACCTGTGGACAGAGAGAACCACGGTGACTCATGGGCTCAGATGCAGCTCCCCCATGTGTTCATGTCTGAATCCCTGAGAAACTCACCTCTGGGAGCTGACACCAGGAAGAGGAAGAACCACAGTGGATTCATCTTCTTGCAGATGAGATTCCTGAAGCCCAGAAATTCTCTTCAAGCATGAGGAGAAACCCGAATTTAAGTGAACAGGTACTTTGTTTTTACCTTGTGGGCTAAGGGGATATTTGCATAAGGGAGGGACCTTTTTATAAAAAGCAGAAGGTAGTGAAGGGAGGTCCCAGTCTCTGGGGCTCCACCTGAGGAGGGTGCTGACTGTGCCCTCAGAGAACTCAGCCCCCACCTGGGGTTCCCTCCCTATGCCTGGGCACTCTGTGTCCAGGAATGAAATGATGCTGAAGGGATAGTGAGGAAATCAGCTGTGCTCAAGGATTAATGGCAGATTTGGGGAGTAGACTTTAATCCCATGGATGTATATATTTCACATAAATACCCATCACACATTCAGGGTCCTCCAAGATGTCAGACACAGACTCTTGTTTTTTCCTTTCTGCATTACCTCAAGTTTATATCCTGGATGCACAAGTACTTGAGACAAACCATACATGTAATAATGACATTGAATTCAGACACAGTCAGGTAAAATTTAATGTTTATCACAATTCACAACAGAGTTCTTTTTCCCTTAACTTGGGTGCATATTTCATCACCTGAAACAGTTTAAATTTTATCAAGAGTTGCTCTGGAGGTGGATTTATTCTTAACAACTAAACACACCATGTATTTTGTGGACAAGGTAGTCACTCTTGCTGTGATGGTCATGGATCCCAGCAATGCTTACATGGACAGTAGCCTGACCTGCCTCTTTCCCGTGCACAACTGAGTGTCTGCAGGAACACCGCGAAATTCAGGGCTCCCTCCTTGCGGGTGGACGTTGAGGAATCCCCAGGGCTAGCAAGGCCTAAGAACAGACAGCTCCTGGAAGCTCGTCAGGACTCCAACATGCTGGGCAGGTGACCTGGTCACAGTGCACAGACTCCTTCCCTCTAGAAGTGTTCATTTCTAACTCTCCCTGTCACAGCCAATGACATTGGAGCTCAGGGAACACAGTTCCCACTGTACTGGGTGAGAGAACATGCAAGATTTTTAGAAGTAAACCTTCACGCTGAATGGTTTGCAGAGTTTGAGGGTGTCATGGTCAGAGGAAAGCCCCCACTTCAGGAAGCAGGTTCCCTTGAAATGTCCACCTGAGAGCAGCTCTCCCGAGTCCCTGGGTCAGTGACTCCTGGGACTGTGTCTGAGGTCACATCAGTAAGGGGTGCTGGAGAGCAGAGCACAGCTCCATCCCATCTCGCTGTGGGCACTGAGGATGTGGCCTCACCATCTGCATTTCAGTCTGCAAGGATGTAAACTGGGGATCACGATAGTAACAGCATGTCTTAACTTTATAGTGGGTTTGCCATTAGTGTTGGATGTGCAATCAATGTCATCGTGATGTTATCTCTCCTGGGAACCAGAAAGACCAATCCGAGTTCTCTTCTCTGACTGACACATTTGTACATGTAACACTGGCTCCACTCCTTCACTGAGATGTCACACCTGCGGGTCTGGGGCAGATCAGCACTTCCTCAGCCCTGCGATATCACCTGCATATTTACTAATGTAGAACCTGCTGTTTATGAAAAGCCCTTTCCTCCATACTCTTTCATGAACATATTCCCAAATGTACCCCATTGCTTCTAGCTTTTTCAGTAATATTAATAGAGAAGACTAAATAATAATCTTACGACTAAATGTAGATAATAAGAGAGTCAACTAAAGCAGGATGAGCAAGAGTCATAGGAAAAGTCGGGACCTGAAACGTGAGCTGATACACTGAGGGACGGGGAGGGGAAGGGATGGCATCCAACACCTAGAACCAGGTGAGCCCATTATTCGCCAGGTGGAATCAGAGCCTGCATTTGAACAGATACACTGGCATGTGACATGGCCTTCATGAGCTAGTAGACTGGAGGAAACCCATACAAATTCCTGCTCACATAGAAGGAAATACAACCGGTATCTTTATGTTTCAGTGGTTGGGGATGTGTTGTAAGGGTCTCTTTACCCCTAGGCAAAATGAGTTAGGCCATAAGCACTAAAATGTTATTTTTCCTTTGTGGAGAAAATTGGAGGGAATTATGTCTGGAGACTGGATCGTATGATAATGCTGGGGGGAATATCCATTAAAGACGCCCAATGGGTGATGGGAAAAAGAAGTGGTGAGATTTAAGTCATATTGCTTTGCAGGTTACCAGTGATGACACCAAGAGTTCCCCATCAGGGTGATGGGTGGGAGAATGACAGATAGTGGTGGGCTTCATGTTGAGCCCATGGACAGGTGCATCTGATGTTCTCTGTATTTCCCCTTATCAATGTTCCAGAGCATAAGCTCATAATGGGGTGTGGACTTCAAGAAAGTTTAAGCCAGATTGTTGAGGACATTTGTGGGCTTTGTTAGAATAATTGAGAAAAGAAGAAGCAGGAACTATACTTGGAAAAACAGTAGGGTGAGGGTGAGGGTGAGAGTCAGGGTCAGGGTTAGGGGTTAGGGTTAGGGTTAGGGTTTAGGGTGAGGGTTAGGGTTAGAATTAGGGTACAGGTTAGGGTTAGGTTATGTGTTAGGGCACTGTTTAGGATTAGGGCTAGGGATTGGATAGGAACCCCTTATCAGATATATATATTTTTTCCTTTTTTTTTTTGGTACACGGGCCTCTCCCGTTGCAGAGCACAGGCTCCGGACGCGCAGGCTCAGCGGCCATGGCTCACGGGCCCAGCTGCTCCACGGCATGTGGGATCCTCCCAGACCGGGGCACAAACCCGTGTCCCCTGCATTGGCAGGTGGACTCTCAACCACTGCGCCACCAGGGAAGCCCTATTTTTTCCATTTTTTTAAATTTATTTTTTAATGCCTGACATTGGAAGTTCTACATCTTGACTTTTGAGTGGTTGTTTTACTTTGTTTTTGTTATTGGACTATAGTTTATCATCATCATTTAACATATTTCAAACACACACAACACACAATGTTGCATTGTACAGATGTACTGGAACTCGGTGTATAGTGGATAGCTATCGACACACACACACTTTTTCCCCCCGTTATTGTGGTAAGTCATGCTGAAATCCATGTCATCGTGACTGCAAGTGCATTTTCCCCAGTGTCTCCCACACACCCATTTGTTGTCTTTGGACGTTGTCACGGTCTATGCAGAGATAGATTTTTATTTCCATTTGTATGGGTTTGAGCGTATCAGCCTTTCCTTTCCAGCTCCTGGGCTTTCCCTGTACATTCGAAAGACTTCCTCCGTTCTAAAGTATGGAATGAAATCCGACTCATGCATTGTTGTTCTTTGAGCACTTGCTTGGTTTCGGTTTGCCAGTCCACGGCTTCCCTCCTTCGCAGGAGCCAGGATCTCGCTCTTGCACTCTGGGCAGCCCTTGCTGGCCACCAGGCCTCGCCGGCGTCTCCGTGGAATTTTAACCACCTGGAAATCGCGTGGCTAGTGTTGTCTCCAAGGCGGCAGACGCCAGCCAATATGTTCCCAGCCTCCTCTCCCCGCCCCCGCTCCCCCTGTCTCCTGCCGGGGTCGGTTGTGCCGTGCTGTGCCATGCGAAACCGGGAGCTAAGTGCCACGAGGATGCCTCAGGGCCGGGGCGGACGCCCTCCACCCGCCCCGGGACAAGCTCTGGCTTTGGGGCGGCCAGCGCTGCGTCCTCGCTCCCGGGCGCTCGGGGTCTGTCCCGCTTACGTTCGCGCCGGTTGTCGGCCGCCCTCTGGCGGCCTCTTTTATATCGCCTCTTCCGTCTGGAGCTCTGGCGCCCTTGGCGATGGATGGGATGCGGCCTCCGAGCGTGAAGCGGAGTCCCGGGCGCCCGGCGAAGCTGGCGGCACCTCTCCGGGTCACGCAGGGGCGTGGGCGCGGCATTCGCTCGCCGCGTTCTGGGCGCGCAGGTTCACTGGGGGTGGTCGCGCCGCGCTTCCGCCCGGGCGTGCAGCCGCCTGGCCCGGCGTACCGGTACCCACCAGCGCCCCTTGGGCTGCATGAGCCACCCCGCGATGGCCCGGCGCTGCGGGGAGGAAAGGGAGGGCGTCCTGCACCCACGCAGACGCCCGTGGCGCGGGTGTTCTTTGCCGACCTTATTAATTTCCCCACTCCCTCTACACTTTCTGCTCCAGAGGAGAAGGCCGACCGGTACGTGCTGAGGCCCGTGGAGTGTGGAATGGACGCAGTGGCGGGCACGCTTGAGTCCCGGTGGTTGGATTCTTTCTGATAGATTTTTCGGAGTCGCACGCAGGAGGTGGGGACCGCCCCTGGCCATGAGAGGTAACCTGGGTAGGGTGGCACGGGTCTGGGTGTTGTCCCTCTTGGGGCCCAGTCGTCGGAGGTGCGTCTGCAGAATTTTCCCCAAGTCGCCGTCGAGAGACATTGATGGACCGGTACCTGCCAACTTGGGCGAACTGGAGAGGGCATGCCCCGCCCACTCTGCCCCTCATTCCTGGCACTCCTACCCCCCGCCCCCCTTTGCTGCCACGCTACCCCTGAGATGGCCGTGAGAGCTCAGGGGCTGGCAGTGATGGGGTAGTGCTGGGGACCGGTGGCTGGACTGAGCTGCTGGGGGACCCCTGTAATTTGTGAATAGCCAGCCCCCATTGCTGGGTGTGGCAAGTTTTTCACCTAATGTTGGCGTTCTTTTTGCTGCTAGAGAAGTGTGGTTTTCTTCAGTGCGTGTTGCCAGGGACATTGGGCTTCTGGACGTGCATAGTGCTCTGGATTTGACCACAACTTTGCACCTGGCTCTCCCGTTGTTTCTTGAGCTGCCTGCTGGGCGTGTGCATCGGCTCTTAGGTGTGTGTCCAGCTGACCCAATCCTACATCATACTCCATCTCTGGCCCTTGGCAGCCCGAGGGCATTGAGGCCATGCAGTGTGGGTCCTCTACTCTCATGTGGCTGTGATAACCTCATCTCACAGGTGTCATGTCATGCGTGAGATGTAATATTCCCAGAATTGTTGGGCACTGTCACCTGAGAAGAGGTCGCTGGTGAGGCTGAAGCAGGCCCTGCTGGTGACGGGCTCCCTGGGTCTCCCCTTTGGGGATTCCATGCACATGGATTGGTGGTTATGTCATGCTCTCCAGGGCTGGGGCTAAGTTGAACAAGATGAGGGCTGGAAGTTCAAAGCAAATGGGGCCACTCTTGTCCTGCCCTTGGGGCCCTTGCCTCTCCCCCCTGCCTACTGGTGGTGTGTGGAGCTCAGGAGTGGAGACTCTATCCCGACCTTAGTCTCTTGTCCTTTGATTCAGGGCATCAGTGTGGCTATGGTCCTCTGATGCAACAGACGCTTTTTTCACCTTAGGAGGCATGCAGCAGAGTGGTGGGATGGCTCTCCCCAGGGCACGGAGGGCCACTTGCAAGACCCATCCCACCACTCTGCTGCATGCCTCCTTGGTGTGTGAGCATGTGTCACCTACTCTCTGTGTTGCCTCTGGAGTTGTACAGGTTGTCCCTCAGGTGCTGAAAATCAAGCAGTGCTGTTTCCTATTCCCAGCAAACCCCTTGTGTCACCACTGTGGTGGTGTGTCCTGTGCATAGCATTCTTGGACACCTTGATGGTAAGGTGGAACACCTGTCCCACTTTCGGGGCAAGTACCTCATTGTGGTCATGCTTACTGTGCTAGAGGGACTGAGGTTGCCAGGTGAATGCCATGAATACATTTTTGCCAGGACTTGTGTGCAATAGTGGGAGGCTGGGCAGCACAGAGAGGGGCTCAGTCAGACTTCAGGGTTAAGGTTAGGGTGAGGGACAGTTTCAGGAACTTGGTAAGACATGGGTGAGGATATTAGCTCAGGATAAAGTCAGGACTTTAGGTATTGACGGCCGCAGGGCCTTAGAGCCAGTGTCAGGGCCTGACTTAGGATGAGCATCAGAGCCTTTGTTAGGTACAGTGTCAGGGACTGAGTTAGGTGTAGTGTCAGGGCCTGAGTGACAAGCCTCCAGGCCTCAGTTAGGGACAGGGTCACGGCCTCGGGACTAATTTCAGGGCCTTAGTTAGGGACAGCATCAGGGCTTACTTTGCGACAGTTTTAGGACCTTAGTAAGACATGGGTGAGGATATTAGCTTAGGATAATGTCAGGACTTTAGATATTGATGTCCGCAGGGCCTTAGTTAGAGACAGTGTCAGGGCCTGAGTTAGGATTAGCATCAGAGCCTCTGTTAGGTACAGTGTCAGGGCCTGAGTTAGGAATAGTGTTAGGGCATTAGTTAGGGACAGTTCTGGGCCGGTTTTAGGACGAGCATCTAGGCCTTAGTTAGTGACAGTGTCCTGGCCTTGGGCCTAAATTCAGTGTCTGTGTTAGGCACAGAGTAAGGGCTTCAGTTAGCATAAGAGGCAGGACAGTTGCTAGGGACAGGGTTAGGGTAAAGTTTAGGGACCGTGTCAGGAAATGACCTAGGGATAGTGTCAAGACCTTCGTCCCTGAGAGTATCAGGGCCTTAATTAGATCCAGTATCAGGGCTGCAGGTAGGGACAGCATCAGAGCCTGACTTAGGGAGAGTGACAGGGCCTGATTTAGGCCTAGCGTCAGGCCCTTAGCTGGGGACACTGTCAGGGCATGATGTAGGGGCTGCATCAGGGCCTTTGTTGGGTCAGCATTAGGGTCTTAGTTAAAGATATGATCAGGGCCTGAGGTAGTCACAGTGTCAAGGCCTCAGTTAGGCATAGCTTCAGGGCCTGAGTTAGGCACAGCCTCAGGCCTTCACTTAGGGACAGCGACAGGGCTTTCTTAGGGAGAATTTCAGGACCTTGGTTAGAAATGGGTTAGGATATTAGCTCAGGATAGTGTCTAGATTTTAGTTATTGCCGGCAGCAGGGACTGTATTAGGGACAGATTCCGGGCCTTAGTTAGAGACAGTGTCAGGGCCTTAGTTAGGACTAGGCTGGGCGTTAGTTAGGGAGAACATTAGGGCTTCAATGAGGATAAGAGGCAGGAAATTAGCTCGGGACAGAGTCAGCTTCCAGGCGGGGGATAGTGTCAGCAAATGAGCTAGGGATAGCGTGAAGACCTTAGTTATTGAGAGCATCAGGGCCTTAGTTAGGACGAGTGTCAGGGCCTTAATCAGGACCAGTGTCAGGGCTTGATGTAGGGACAGCGTCAGAGCCTAACTAAGGTACGGCAACAGGGCCTAAGTGAGGCCTTTATTTAGGGCCTGAGTGAGGGACAGTGTCAGGGCATGACGTAGGAGCAGGATAAGGGCCTCTGTAGGATCAGCCTTAGGGTCTTCATTAAAGACATTATCAGGGCCTCTTTTAGGGACAGCCTCAGCGCCTCACTTAGGGACAGTGTCACAGCTTACTTTGGGATAGTTTCAGGACCTTGGTAATATAAGGATCAGTGTATTAGCTCAGGATAATGTCAGGACTTAAATATTGATGGCAGCAGGGCCTTAGATAGAGACAGTGTCAGGGACTGAGTTAGGTGTAATGTCAGGGGCTTATTTAGACTAGAGACTCCAGGACCTTCCCTGAGTTCCAAAGGGCAGATTGGAACAGTTGCTACTCAGGGAAGGGAGGGGATGCAGAGAAAAGGGAGGAAGCGTCAAGAAACAACATTGCAGCCTTGGGGCTGGATCCCGGTTTTGCCTCAAGGGATACAGGGAAGAGTATCTTTGAGCTCTTTACCAACCTAAAACGCCCACAAAATAGAAGATTTTAGTCTTCTTTATTTCAGAGAAGCTCATCAAGAGACCATCTGAGGCCAGATTAGAGGGAGTTAAGGCCCTGTACACACACTAATCCTTAGGAGCAACTGCGTCCTTAAACCACTGCTGTGAAACTCCTCACCAGATCCTCCTGCATTGGGACACACGGTTTTTGAGGGCACGAGTTTTCTGTGTCCCCCTTTGGCTGCCAAAGCAGTAAAGCCATTCTTTTCTACTTCCTCCAAACCTCTCCCTCTGAGATTCGATTTGGCACTGGTGCACAGCGGTCGAGTTTTCAACATGAAATTTAGTACCCAATGTGTGGCTGACTTCGGGATGGCCCTTGTGGGTCACCTGACTCGATCGGACACTGAGATTTTCTCCATGCCAGCCTCTTTCGAGAGATTGTAGGGTTGGAGAATTCCTTTAGAGGCCAGACCACCTGGGACCCTTGCCTGGAAAGGCTGTGCCCCAGTCATCCCAGCAGTTAGAACTCTGGGGCAGGAATAGATGGTGGAAGAGGGACCAGCCTAGCAGCTGCCGAGGCCGTCTTTGCCTTGAGGACGTTCCTCTCTTCCTTCTGCCTGGGCTGCCCCGAGTGTCCTACTCCAAGGGATTATTTTGGGGAACCAGAAAAATAGCATTTGGGAGGTTGCAGCACCTCAGCCAGCGTGTGGTAACTCCCCTGGCATGCAGTCTGAAGTCCTTTTAACCCTGTACATTTGGGGGAACCTTGGTTCCCATTTGGGTGACTTTTCATTCCAGGAAATCTCATTTGGAAGGTGCACCCCTTGGACAGAGGTCACAGGCTAAGTTGAGACTTGGAAGCTGATTTGAGTCTTGTGCTGTGTGGTTTTTGGTTTCTATTTGGTTTCTGGCTCCTTTGGTTTGAGGCTTCTGTTGGTGTTTAGGATTTTGTTTTGTTTTTAGTCCGTGTGTGAGTGTTCTATGGTTCAAGCATAAGAAGTGCTTCTTCTTCAGTTCCATGTGGTAGCCAATGGGCAAAATCCTGGCAGCCTGGTCAACCTATAGTCGTAAACCTAAGACTAAGAAAAGAATGAAATTCTATTGTAATTTTGTCTGTCCAATGTATGGATACACTCTTGAAAAATGAGGAATGGTGGTCTTTGAATGGTAGCCTAAATGACTATACTATCCTTCAGCTAGAGTTCTTTTGTCACAGGAAGAGAAAGACAAAAGCAGTTCCATATGTTCAAGCATTTATGAAGCTACGTAATAAAGAAAGTGAGCAGCTAGGTAACAGGCTGATGGTACAAAGAGAAAAGAAAGTCACCTTGAAGTAGAGCTGGTTGTGTCTGAATGCGGAAAAAAATAAGGAGCAACATAAGATGGATACAGAAGGTGATGAACGTCTGTGAAAAGGGAACACTGAGGAAAGAGTTGTGCATGACCAGTATTTTCTAAGATGGATTTTGTTGGAAGTGGGTTAGGGCAAGCCTGGCTTTGGATTCTCCCTCCAAAGTTTCCTTGGAATGCTGCTTTTGATTGTGAACAGCTTGTGAGTTCCTCTGCCTGTGTCTGTGATCTGTACTTTTGTTTGAAATCTCTTTACTTTGGTTCAGTGATTAAGTGTTGTTTGGCCGATTCTAACAGTTCTTTTGATCTCCAGCTCACTTTGAGCTGTTTTAGAAGGCCCTTGAGCCATCTCAGAGAGAAATGTTTGATTAGTATGTTACATTACATGGAATTCCTAAAACTCTAGTATGTCCTGGTAAAATTTTATCAGTCATAATTCTAGTTATTTTTAAATGTAGTATGTAACAGCAATAATGGTTTCTTTTGTCATTTACACTGTGATCAAATGTTTAACCATGACCTTTTGAGTCTTTATGTGATTTATAGATAGTTACTGTTGTGCTCTAACATTTTGCAAAAGTGCTCCATCTTCAAGAAGATCTATGTGAAGGGCCTTTTGGCAAGCACAGGTCTCTGGTAAATTTCATATCATAATGCCAAACTGGGTAAGAAATGAAAAATGGTAATGGAGAATCGGATGGCTTCATAAAAAGTTAACAGAAGGATTGATTACTGAGTGAACTGGTGAATATGTTTTTGTTATAATGTTTTTGTTTTTTTGTTACTGGCTTTGATCTGTGTTTTCCAGACACAGGGAAGTCCTTCCCCTCAAGCTACTTAGGACTTGGAGCAGTTGGATAAATGACACCTCTGTATGGAAGTGTGGATTTATGAAAGTTACTGTGTTGGCTTCATTTTGCCCTGATGTTTAAGAGGAAAGGAAAACTACCTAGTGAATTTAGGAGAATGTAACTACTTGTGATGTATCACTGTTTGCTTTAGGTCTACTGCTAAAAGCACATGTGCAATGCTTGTGTGACAATTGGGTATGAATAACAAAATGTATGGCCTATATAAAGCGTTTTCTCATTAACATTCCTCTGAGCATGTTCACGATACCTGAGCAGTACTCCCCCAACGTGGATTAACTAGGCAAATATAAAGGAGGCCTAGCGCTGAGGGACATGATCTACACGTGGGCCAAACAGCTGAATCATTCTGGCACTGAGGGATTGACATTTTGATCATCAGTGCTTTCTATTGAAAGACTTGTAATCAAAAGGGAAAAAATCTCTTCACATATTGAGGTGTGAGGAAGTCACTCTGGCTTATATACATGGTTTAACTTAAATTTTACTGACCAAAGTGGCCTGTTTGTGGCCTTTTGGATATGAATTGCACATCTGCTTTGGCATTGAGGAGGAGAATGCATTTGACAGTCAAAAAGGAGTACCTATGGTTCAGCCATACAAGATAAACCTAAGTGTCCATTGTAGATGTGATTTAGATGCATTCCTGTGTTTTGTTTTTCTTTTCTTTTTTCTTTTTACATCTTTATTGGAGTATAATTGCTTTACAATGGTGTGTTAGTTTCTGCTTTATAACAAAGTGCATCAGTTATACATATACATATGTTCCCATATCTCTTCCCTCTTGCGTCTCCCTCCGTCCCACCCTCCCTATCCCACCCCTCTAGGTGGTCACAAAGCACCGAGCTGATCTCCCTGTGTATATCTTTTTGAATTCATGTTTTTGTTTCCTTCAGGAAGATACCCCCAAGTGTAATCCTTGCATCATATGGTAGTTCTATTTTTAATTTCTTGAGGAACCTCTGTACTGTTTTCCATAGTGGCTGCACCAATGAGCATTCCCAAGAGAATGCGTGAGGGTTCTCCTCATCCTCGCCAAGTTTTGTTATTGGTTGTCTTTTGGAGGATAGCCAAGTTTTTAGGTGTGAATCTCATTGTTCTTTTGATGTGCGTTTCCCTGATGATAAGTGATATTGGTCATAGTTTCATATGTCTCTTGGCCATCTGTACGTACTCTTTGGAAAAATGTTCGGTCCCAATTTTTAATTGGGATTTTGGTATTTGGAGGTTCAGTTGTGTGAGTTCTTCATCTATTTTGGATATGAACCCCTTTTCAGATGTATTGTTTGCAAATATTTTCTCACATTCGGTAGGCTGCCTCTTCATTTTGTGGATGGTTTCCTTTGCCATTGAAAAGCTTTAAAGTTGGATAGAGTCCCATTGGTTTATTCTGCTTTTGTTCCCCTTGCTTGGGGAGACAGATCCAGAAAATATTGCTAAGACGGATGTCAAAGAGCAAACTGCTTACGTTTTCTTCGAGGAGCTTTATGGCTTCAGGTCTTACACTGAAGTGTTTGATTCACTTTGAGGTTGCTTGTGTAGGTGGTATAAGAAAGGATTCCAGTTTGATTCTTGTAGCTGTCCAGTTTTCCCACCACCATTCATTGAAGAGGCTATCTTTTCCCCATTGTATAGTCTCACCTCCGTTGTCATAGATGAATTGACCATATATGCATATGTTTATTTTGGGGCTGTCAATTCTATTCCATGGATCTCTGTGTATTTCTTATGTTCCTATACCATACTGTCTTGATTATTCTAGATGTGTAGTATAGTTTGAAACAGGGAGTGTGATATGTCCAAGTTTGTGCTTCTTTCTTAAGATCGTATTGACTATTCAGGTTCTTTTGTGTTTCCTTACACATATTAGAATTCTTTGTTTTAGTTCTCATAAAATTCCGTTGGTGTTTTGATAGGAATGGCGTCAAATCTCTAGATTGCTCTGTGGTGTGGAATCATTTTAACAATATGAATTCTTCCAATCTATGAACACATTATATCTGTCCATTTGTTTGTGTCGTCTCCAATTTCTTTCATCCGTGTCTTCCAGTTTTCTGAGTACAGGTCCTTTACCTCCTGGGTTAGATGTATTCCTAGGTATTTCATTTTTGTTAATATCATTGTCAATGGGGTTGTTTTCTTAATTTCTCATTCTGATAGTTTGTTGCCAGTGGATAAAGATGCAACCGATTTCTAGAGGTTAATTTTGTATCCTGCAACTTAACTGAATTTTCCAATGAATTCTATTTGTTTTGGGGGGTCATCTTCAGGATTTTCTATATAAAACATCATGTCGGGACTTCCCCGGTGGTCCAGTGGTTAAGACTCCATGCTCCCAATGCAGGGGGCCTGGGTTCGATCCCTGGTCAGGGAACTAGATCCCACATGCACGCCACAACTAAGAGTTCGCATGCCACAACTAAGGAGCCCACCTGACGCAACTAAGGAGCTCACGTGCCACAACTAAGACCCAGCACAACCAGAATAAATAAATGAATAAATAAATAAATAAGTAAATGAAATATAAAACATCATCTCATCTACAAACAGTGACAGTTTTACTTTTTCCTCTGCCATTGGATTCCTTTTATTTCTTTTTCTCATCTAATTACTATGTCTAGGACTTCCTAGACCATGTTGAATGAAAGTGGTGAGAGTGGTCAGGGTTAGAGTTAGGTTTAAGCAGAATTCGCCCTCTTCCCCTTCCTCCCTCCCCATCTCTCTGAGGCCTCCAGGCAGGACAGGACTAGTCCTGGGTCACACATGACTCAGGGAGTTGAAGTGGACCACTGTTTCTGTGCCCCCCAGACCTGGGCATAGTTTTGTATACGGTCTGTGTACCTTCTTTGACCAGGTGTCCATTTAGAGCTTCCCATATTTTTAATGGGGTTCTCTTGGAGTTCTTTGTATATTTTGAGACAAATTCTTTATTAGATACATTGGCAGATTTTTTCCCCCCAGTGTGTGTTGTTTTTTGATTTTCTGAATGAGGTTTTTCACACAGTAGAAATCTTTAATTTTATAAAGTCGACAGAATCCCTTGTTTTTCTTTCTGGACTGCTTTTTTGTGTTGTGTGTTAAAACCACAAAGCTTGTGATCTACATGGCCAAGCCCAAGCTCATATCAATTTTCTTTTATGTTTTCTCCTATAATTTTGAATAGTTTTGCATTTAAAACTTGTCTCTGAATCATTTTGAGTGAATTTGGTGGAAGTTGTAAAGCTTGTGTGTACATTCATTTTATTCCATACAGTTTCCAATTCATTGTTCCTTAACTACTTTGGAGAAGCTATGGGATATTGTCTTCATTTGTTTGAATTTCCACAATTTAATGGGTTCGGCAGTTCTGCCATCAGGGGGCGCTGTCTCCAGTGACCCGTGAGGGAGGCGCGGCCTGCACTTCCCGCACCGACCACAGGGTGGCGAGGAGCCCGCCTCGCTGACCCACAGCGCACGCGCGTTTCCCGCGGACGCGGCTCTGAGCGCAGCTGAGGGGAGTTGTGTCTCCTCAGGCACCAGCTGCGGCTGCTGACGGGCGCTCGGTCTCCTCCTTGCTGGGGTTTCGGCTTCAGGACAACGTGGGGCTGCGTCCACGCTGACGGGAGCTGGGTTTCCTGAGGACGCAGGTGACGTGGGAGGAACAGGTGAGGAGACAGTGAGGAACAGTGGGGAGAAGCTTCCTGGGGGCGACTGACGGCTGCGGGGGTCCGTCCTCGTGCGACCCAGGAAGGGCTTGGTGTGCAGAGCTGGATTTTTGGTCAGGCTGGTGCGCGGTGGAGCCGCGTGTGTTACGGGGTGTGCAGTCTTCCCCGCGCCCTTTACCGTGGGGCCGCCCTTCCGCTCGGTGTGTCCCTGGCCCCCTTGTCGTAACTTAGCGGCCCCCTCCCCCCCACCGTGCGGGGTGGGTTCTGGGCTCTCCGTCCCGTCCCTCGGGTCTGTGCGCCTGTTTTGAGCCAGTTCCACACTGTTCTGGGGCCTGTAGCTTCGTGATGAAGTGTGAAGTCAGGAGGGAGATGCCTGCGGCCCGTTCTCTTTTCTCAGGGTCGCCTTGGCTCTTCGGGGTCCTTTGTGGCTCCACACACATCTTAGGAGGATTTGCTCCATTTCTGTGAAAAACACCATAGGAGCTTCAGGACGGCCTGCCTTCCCTGTGTGCCCCGCTTTGTGTGGAAAGGACATTTTAGCAACAGTACTTCTTGCATTCCATGAGCACGGGGTGTCTTTCCACCGACTTGTGTCTTCTTCAATGTCTTCATCAGGGTCTTAAAGTTTTCAGGTCTTTCACATCCTCGGTTAAATTTATTCCTTGGTATTTTATTCTTTTTGATGCAGTTGTAAGCAGGGTTTTTTTCTTTCTGATGCTTCATTATTAGTGTTTAGAAATGCAGTTGAGTTGTGTGTACTGATTTTGCGTCTTTACTGAATTCATTTATTATTTCTGATAGTTTTTTTGTGGAATGATGTGGAAAGTTTATTTTTGTGCCAGGCAGAAGGGAAGACACAGCTGGCTAGCGCCTCAAGAACTGGGCACCCACCCCACCTCCTTGAGAATCAGAGAGGATTTTATATGTGGGGCTCTCGCAGTCCGGGGTATAGGATGAGGATAAAATTAGTGAAGGTCTTGCATTCCTCCTTTCCTTTGCATTATTTCAAAACAGTCATAGCTGGCATCAGGACGCCTGGTAATTGGGGTCTAGCAGTCTGGTAATTGCATACGTTTGCCTCTGGTTTATCGGCGGTGACCTCGTTTCTGAAATGCAAATAGTATAGGGGGTGATTTGTTAAGAGGGGCGTATAGAATGTAAGTGCTGGACATAATAAGGTTAGGGAGTGAGAGGCAGGGGATGTAACTCACACGGAGTCAGGGGTGATGGGTGCCGAATGTAAATTACATAGTGTCAGGGAGTGAGGTTAGCTTTGCAAAGTACAAATGTCGTTATTACAGGTTAGTGACAAAGTAAAACAAGGAGTGATGAACACTTTCAGGCCAGGTTATGTTTCTTCTCTAGCCTGTTCGCTGTTCCCTTTGTTTTCCTTGTTCTCAGGGGAAGGAACACTTCATTTCTACTTTTGCTGCAACAAGACTGGAGGAGCAGATGACAGTCACTGGGGCACAAGGAGGGTGGGAGCCTGGGAGGCCCCAGTGTTACCGAACAAAACGTGGGTCGGCTTGCCCGAGTGCAGTAAAGCCAGTCTACTGACACCGGGTGTGGTGAAGGAACGTGCAGCTTCAATTGTAAAAGTTCCAATACCAGGAGGCCAGGTGGCCTGTGCTCTAAAACCCCAAGCTCCCTGAAGGATTTCAGTAAAGCAATATGAAAGGCCAGGTGAAGGAGGGGCGTCGCAGGGTATGTGATCAGCTGGTGCACAATTCTCTGGTTGATGGTGAGGTAACAGGCGGTTAACATTATAAATTCTTAGGCGCCAGAAGCTCCGGGGCTACCTGTTGATGATCATCAAGTAGTTAATTTCTTCCACTTCGTGGTGGAGGAAGCATGCATCAGACAGTGTTATCCAGGTACTTCAGAGAGGACGTACAGCAGAGGATATGGGGGAGGGGTCTGTCCTGGGAAGGCCCTGTAGGTTCCTGCTTGGTTACATCCGGTGCCTGGGCTCAGCAACCTGGGAAGGTGGGGCTGCTCCTGGGTGTGCGGAGCTGGGGGCCCAGTCCTCTGAGGGGCCTGTTAGCCCCCAAGGTGAGATGGGGGTGCAGTGACTGGACAGAGGCGTCTGGCCTGGGGGAGGGGTCCAGGCTGGAAATGTCATGGGAATCATCGCAGGGAGGGACAGGAAAGGCAAAGTGGTGGCAGGTAGGTCACAGCAGACTTATGTGCAGGTGACTGCAGTCCTGGTGGAAGCAACTCAGCCAGAAAGGAGTGGCCGTCGGGCTCAGCTCCATTCTCCTGTCCCTTTGTAAAACCGCTGTGTCAGAGTTTGAGACATCACCAGGAGACGTCTGGGCCCAGTGCTGCCATGGCTTCATCAAAGGGCCCAGGGGGAATAGAGAACCACTGCAGGCCCTGCCCATGTCCGCACTGGGAATGAACCCCATCGGGGCTCCTGGGCTCGAAGACTTGAGGGAACCTCTGTCCTCAGGACCCGTCTTCCTCCCTCCTCTCACCTGCTGGTCAGAGGCCCAGGAACCGCCAACCTGGCTCCACCCCCAGGGCCTGGATTCTGGGACAGCTTAGGGGTAAGCAAGACCCTCATGCTCCTTTATCTGCCTGGGGGTGAGAATGTCTTAAACGCTGCAATTGACTGATTATGTAGGGCTAAATGTTTCCAGAAGGTATGGGTGGAAAGATGGGGTGTGAAATTCCTACGTCTGCAGGGTCTTCCCAGTATGAAGATCTGTGTGTTTCCCTCAGCCCGTCAACATCCTCCCAGGAAGCCCAGATCCAGGATTACGAGGGCAGAGGCTCTCCCCTTGCTTATCTGTAACTTCCCACTCCCACAGCAAGGCTGTGGCTGGCTCCCTGGCTCCCACCATCTGCCATTTATCTGTGCATTGCTCCTTTCCAGGTTACATGTGCAGAGGTTTCAGAATTGTTAGTTACTACAGCCTGGAAAGAACTTCGTAGAATAATGCCCACTGTTTATATACGGTCCATTTTGCCTTTAGTCTGCAGATTCCATTCATTTCCAAAGGTAACTTAGGTCAGCACCTTTTATCCCATCCCCTACAGTGAGTTGTTTCCGTATATTTCTAATTCAGTTAGATTCTGTGATATTATGTATTCCATCCTGCAACACTCCTACATCCTAAATAACTAAATTTGAATAGATTATGATTGGCCCCTTGGGCTATACACATCTGTGGGCTTAGACAAATGCATAGTGACAGGTATCCACCCTAGAGTATCACATGGACTACTTCAAACCCCCCACCCCATGATCTGCTTATCATCTATGTAGCTTTGCCTTTCCCAGAAGGTCATCAATGGGGTCATACTGTGTGCAGCCTCCGCAGACCGGATTCTTTCACTTAGCAGTATATACTGAAGATTAATCCATGTCTTTCCATAGGTTGGTGGTGCATTCCTTTCTGCTGAGTAGTATTCCACTGCACGTGTATGGCAGGAAATACAATTTTCCCTCTACTTTTCTAGGTTCTTGGTTGAGGCCCCCCCTGCCCCTGTAATAAAAGACAGATTACCAGGAGAAAAGCAGAAGTTTAATAACATGTATACTTTCTGAATACAGGGGGGATACCACGGAAAACTGAGTCACTCACTCCCTGTAATGACCAAGACCATCCCCTTAAATACTGTCTTCAGCTAAAAATAGAAGAAAGATGCTGGGGAAGGGGGGAAGGCCAGTTACGGCAGGTTATCATGCAAAGCACAGTAAACAAGGGTAAGACTGTTTGCACATTTAAGTCAGAACTTCCCCATTGAAAAGAGTTACTTAAGATTTAATTATCCTTCTATTTTTGGTGCAAATAGGGACATACCCTTATAAATGGAGATTTCTCTGTTGTAAATGTCCTTCAAAAAACAGCAATCTCAGTCTTCTGAGATTTTTAAAAAATTTTATTATTTTTGGCTGCATTGGGTCTCCGTTGTTCGTGCAGGCTTTTCTCTGGTTGTGGTGAGCAGGGGCTACTCTTCATTGCGGTGTGTGGGCTTCTCATTGTGGTGGATTTTCTTGTCACGGAGCACAGGCTCTAGGTGTGTGGTCTTCAGTAGTTGTGGCACATGGGCTCAGTATTTGTGGTTCATAGGCTTAGTTGATCTGCGGCATGTGGGATCTTCCCGGACCAGGGCTCAAACCTGTGTCCACTGAATCGGCAGGTGGACTGTTAACCACTGAGCCACCAGGGAAGCCCCTTTTTTTTTTTAAGCAGACCAATAATCCTTATGCCAGAGAGACATATTTTGGGGTGGCATATTTTACTCGCCTTGACATGGATGTACCCCAATTTGCTTATGCATTCATCTTTTGAAGGATATGCTGATTTCTTCAAGTTTTTAGCCATTATGGAAGTGCTGCTGTGCATAATTGCATCCTTGTTTGCATTTGGACATAGATTTTCAAAGCAGTTGCCTAAATACTGGAAGAATGATTGTTGGATCCCAACGTGAGACTTGTTTAGCTTTGGAAAATCTGCCAAATTGTCTTACAAAGTGGCTGCACATGCATCCCCCCAGCTATGAGGGAGAGTTCCTTTTCTTCCTCACCCTCTAGCAATTGGTATTGTCATAATTTTGGAGCTTAGCAGTCTTAATAGGTGTGCTGTGATATCTCATGATTTTAATTTGTAATTCCCTAATGGTATATGATGTTGAGCTTGTTTCTTTCTTTTTGCTGTATGCGGGCCTCTCACTGCTGTGGTCTCTCCCGTTGTGGAGCACAGGCTCCGGACACGCAGGCTCAGTAGCCATGGCTCACAGGCCCAGCCGCTCCGCGGCACGTGGGATCCTCCCGGACCAGGGCACGAACCCATGCCCCCCGCATCAGCAGGTGGACCCTCAACCACTGCGCCACCAGGGAAGCCCTTGAGCTTGTTTCTGTATGAATTTACTATCTGTATATCTTTCTTGGCAGGATGTCTGTTCAGATCATGCTGTTGATGTTCATGCTGAGAGGAGTCCTGGTTGATACATCTGAGTCAATAATCCCTGACCCTTCCTCAGGTGTCCTCAGTGGGTAGGCGTGGCTGTGGGAGGTGAAGACACTGGGTGGGGTCATATACTAGGGGAGCTGCCAAACAGCTCTGTCCCTGCTCCTTCCCTGTCCCGGGAGAGGGAAAGCCTGGAACAGTGATAGGATAGCCAGTAGGGGAAGAGGTTCCTCAGTGGTTAATTGGCCTTTTTGTGTTTTCCTTAATTTAGGGTCCATTTGGGTAATGTGTTTTTACAAAGAAATCCCCCTTTTCCTCTAGATTTCCAGTTTGTTACAGTAGGTTTCTCTTATTTGACGTTTAATTTTTCCTGTCTAATTTTCTACAGAATCATGACAAATAATGAACAAATAGTTTACTATTAACTGAAGTCCCTATTCACGTTCCCTTTGTTATACCTTTCCTTGTTCCAGGATCTGAGAGGACATGGGGTCATCATGTCTGTTTAGACTCTTCTGGGCTCTGACAGTTGCTCAGACTCTCCTTGTTTCCATGACCTTGACAGCGTGGAGGAGGGATGCTCAGGTATTATATAGATTGCCGGGCGCTGGGATTTGCTCGGTGGTTTTGTCGTGGTTAGACTTGGCTTTGAAAAAGCAGACCACAGAGGTGAAGTGCTTCATCTTCACTCTATATCAAGAGGATGGGCTCTTAAGGGAACTTCTCCCTTATATTCTTAAATTTGGTCACCTAGCTGAGGTAATGTTTGTCAAGTTTTCCCACAGTGAGGTTAATTTTTTCCCATGTCCATCCTGTGTGTCTTATGTAGGAGGCAGTCATAATGCAGAAGCCACACTTGAGGAGAGAGGGGTTAGCTTCACATCCTTGATGGACAGCTGAGTGGCTATATACATTGTTTAGAAGCTTTCTGCATAGGAGATTTCTATTTAACACCATTCATCAAAAACTATGTAATTTATTTGTACCAGTTTGGACATGTGAATATTTATTGTAAACTTTTGGTTATCATCCAGTACTACATTATTAGACTGCTTAGTTAATTCTTGCTTTGGCTGTTGAGAGCTTTTTCCATTTGCTCTTGTTTTCATTTTACATAATTTTTCTTTTGTGGGTTTTAAAAATTTTTGGTACTTCTTTACTTTCTGATATTTTAAGGTTATCCTGCTTCATATATTTACTGTCTCAGTCCTAGCATCAGCCCTTTCTTCAAAGAGCCCTTGTTCCTTTTATTAGAGAATGGTATGAAAAACTTACATGTGAGAGCTAAATATGCTCAGCTGACAGTACATAGAAATATGTGCATGTATCCCAGCCTATGCATATACACATAATTATAAAGATTTCCATGTGGAACTATGTGCAGGCTAAAGATAGTTTATACTGATATCTCCAACCAGATCTGTTATGACATGGATATTGTAACCTTCTCCCTTTGTTTGACTGTAACATCCAACTCCAGTGGTAAGAAACCTGGCTTCCACCATTTGTCATTTATTACATTCAGTGCTTGTTCCATTTGACGACTGATATCGTAGTTTCAGTACTGTTAGCTGCTGCCCCTCTTGGGAAAGAACATAGAGTCCACTGTGTATGTATGGCACATTTTGTCTTTGGCCTACAGATTCTGTACATTTCCAAAGTTAACTTAGGTCAGCCCGTTTGTCCCACTACCAACTGTGAGTTTTTTCATACACTTCTGAATCAGTTAGATTCTTTGTTACCTTCTGTATTGCAGTCTTTGACACTCCCATATCCTAGGTAGCTAAGTTTGAATAGATTGTAAATTACTTGTTGGGTTGTAAAAATCTGTGGGTGTAGCCAAATGCATAGTGACAGGTATTCACCACTAAAGTATCATATGGACTATTTCAACCACATATTCTGTAAACTGTTTACCGTGTCAGTTTTGCCTTTTCTAGAATGTCATATAAATGAGGTCATACAGTGTGTAGCTCTTCAGACTGGATTCTTTCACTTAGCAATGTAAGTGTTAGGTGCATCTATTTTTTTTTTTCACGGGTTGATGGTCGTCCATTCCTTTATATCTCTGAATACTATTGCATTGCACGTATATGAGAGGAAAAATAATTTTCCCTCTACACTTCTATGTTCTTTATTGAGATCCCCCTTGTAATGAAAAAGAGAAAAACTGGAGGAAAAATCAGAAGTTTAATATATACCATGCGTACCTCCTGTATACTTGAATGATACCCAGGAAAACTGAGTCACTCCCTGAAATGGCCCAAGCTGTTACCTTAAATGCTTCTGCTGAGAATAAAAAAAGATGTTAGGAAGTGGAGGCAGCCATTTAACGGATGTTATTAGGCAAAGCCCAGTAAACAAGGATTTGGTTGTTACGCAGATTTACCTCCAGGTCTATTTCATTGAAAAGCTTTTTTTAATTTTTTAAACGTTTATTTATTTGGCTGCGCTGGGTCTTAGTTGCGGCCTGTGGAATCTTTAGTTGTGGCATGCGGGCTCTTAATTGCAGCATGCGGGATCTAGTTCCCTGACCAGGGATTGAACCCTGGTCCCCTGCATTGGGAACATGGAATCTTAACCACTGGACCAGCAGGGAAGTCCCAACAAGCTTTTCTTGATATTTAGTCATCATTCAATTACTGGTCCAGAGAGGGACATACTCTTACAAATGGAGATATCCTTGATAAATGCAAATGTACCTCCTAAGAGGGCATTTTATACTTGGTTTTGATAGATTCTCCTGGGTCTGCTGTTTCTTAAATTAGTCAGTCCAAAGTAATCCTTTTGTCAAATGGGCATATTTTGGGGTGGTGTATTCTGCTCCCCTTGACATGTATGTGTCCTAATTTGCTTATGAATTCACCTACAGAAGGACATCCTGATATCTTTAAGTTTTTAGCCATTATGAATAGAGCTGCTGTGCATTACTTGATGCTAGTTTTGGTTTGAACACAGTTTTTCAAAGCAGTTGTCTAAATACAAGAGGTACACTTCTTGGATCCTAAGGTGAGACTTTTTAGATTTGGAAAAAACTGCCAAAGTGTCTTCCAAAGCTGGTTGTACATGCATTCCACCAGCATCTTGAGTATATTCTTGTATGCTTATTTACTGCCTGTTTATCTTCTTGGGCCAGGTGTGTGTTTCAACCTTTACCAAATTTTAATGGTGTTGTTGGCATAATTTGAGTACAAATCCTTTATCAGACATGTGTTTTTGGAAATAGTTTCTTGCAGTTTGTGGTTTGTCTTCCGGTTTTCTGAATAAGGTCACCAGACCCAAAGTCATGTAGATTACCTTTTTTTCCTAGGATTTTTATAGTTTGGTAATTGAAATTTGTCTATGGGCATTTTGAGTGAATTTTGGTTTAAGTTGTAAAGTTTGTGTCTACATTCATTTCATTACATATGGTTTGTAATTAATTGCTCCTTAACCGTCTTTTGGGAAGATACAGCGAGATACTGGGCTCCATTTCAGTTTGGATTTGCAAACTGAGTATACACAGCAGAACTGCCTTCCGGACGAGGCCTCTGGGTTTGTGAGTGCGGCACTCCCGGCACTTTTCTCACGTCCCACAGGGGGCGCCGAACCCCCCTGTGTGACCCTGGGGGCACAGGTGCACCCTGCCCACAGACTTTGCTCTGTGACAAGCAGACAGGAGCTTTGTCTCCTGTCAGGGCCTAGGTTCTGGACCATGAGGCATTGTCCACCCTGACAGGAGCTGGGTTTTCTGAGGAACCGCTGGTGAGGAGACTCCACAAGCGGAAACAATGAGCAAGTGTGGAGACTCCTCCTGTGCAGCCGACTGCAGGGTGGGTGGGGTGCCTCCTCAGGGCACTCAGGAGAGGAAGGGTTTAGTGTGGAGGACTGTGCGCTTTAGTTAGTTTTATGTGCAGTGTAGGTGGTGACCGGTGTCGTTCTTTGGAGACTGGTGTCTAGTAGTCCCGGCACTGTTTGTTGATGGCTTTAGGTTGAATAAACTTTCTTTTTTTTTTTACATCTTTATTGGAGTATAATTGCTTTACAGTGGTGTGTTAGTTTCTGCTTTATAACAAAGTGAATCAGTTATACATATACACATGTTCCCATATCTCTTCCCTCTTGCGTCTCCCTCCCACCCACCATCCCTATCCCACCCCTCCAGGCGGTCACAAAGCACCGAGCTGATCTCCCTGTGCTATGCGGCTGCTTCCCACTAGCGATCTGTTTTACGTTTGGTAGTGTATATATGTCCATGCCACTCTCTCACTTTGTCACACCTTAGCCTTCCCCTTCCCCATATCCTCAAGTCCATTCTCTAGTAGGTCTGTGTCTTTATTCCTCTCTTACCCCTAGGTTCTTTATGACATGTCTTTTTCTTAAGTTCCATATATGTATGTCAACATATGGTATCTGTCTTTCTCCTTCTGACTTACTTCACTCTGTATGACAGACTCAAGGTCCATCCACCTCATTACAAATCCCTCAATTCCATTTCTTTTTATGGCTGAGTAATATTCCATTGTATATATGTGCCACATCATCTTTATGCATACATCCGATAATGGACACTTAGGTTGTTTCCATCTCCTGGCTATTGTAAGTAGAGCTGCAATGAACATTTTGGTACATGACTCATTTTGAATTATGGTTTTCTCAGGGTATATGCCCAGTAGTGGGATTGCTGGGTCATATGGTGGTTCTATTTGTAGTTTTTTAAGGAACCTCCATACTGTTCTCCATAGTAGCTGTACCAATTCCCATTCCCACCAGCAGTGCAAGAGTGTTCCCTTTTGTCTACACCTCTCCAGCATTTATCGTTTCTAGATTTTTTGATAATGGCCATTCTGACTGGTGTGAGATGATATCTCATTGTAGTTTTGATTTGCATTTCCCTAATGATTAATGACGTTGAGCATTCTTTCGTGTGTTTGTTGGCAGTCTGTATATCTTCTTTGGAGAAATGTCTATTTAGGTCTTCTGCCCATTTTTGGATTGGGTTGTTTGTTTTTTTTGTTATTGAGCTGCATGAGCTGCTTGTAAATTTTGGAAATTAATCCTTTGTCAGTTACTTCATTTGCAAATATTTTCTCCCATTCTGAGGGTTGTCTTTTGGTCTTTTTTATGGTTTCCTTTGCTGTGCAAAAGCTTTGAAGTTTCATTAGGTCCCATTTGTTTATTTTTGTTTTTATTTCCATTTCTCTAGGAGGTGGGTCAAAAAGGATCTTGCTGTGATTTATGTCATAGAGTGTCCTGCCTATGTTTTCCTCTAAGAGTTTGACAGTTTCTGGCGTTACATTTAGGTCTTTAATCCATTTTGAGCTTATTTTTGCGTATGGCGTTAGGGAGTGATGTAATCTCATACTTTTCCATGTTCCTGTCCAGTTTTCCCAGCACCACTTATTGAAGGGCTGTCCTTTCTCCACTGTACATTCCTGCCTCCTTTATCAAAGATAAGGTGACCATATGTGCGGGGGTTTATCTCTGGGCTTTCTATCCTCTTCCATTGATCTATATTTCTGTTTTTGTGCCAGTACCATACTGTCTTGATTACTGTAGCTTTGTAGTATAGTGTGAAGTCAGGGAGACTGATTCCTCCAGCTCTGTTTTTCGTTCTCAAGATTGCTTTGGCTATCCGGGGTCTTTTGTGTTTCCATACAAATTGTGAAATTTTTTGTTCTAGTTCTGTGAAAAATGCCAGTGGTAGTTTGATAGGGATTGCATTGAATATGTAGCTTGATTTGGGTAGTAGAATTATTTTCACAATGTTGATTCTTCCCATCCAAGAACATGGTATATCTCTCCATCTCTTTGTATCATCCTTAATTTCTTTCATCAGTGTCTTATAATTTTCTGCATACAGGTCTTTTGTCTCCTTGGGTAGGTTTATTCCTAGATGTTTGATTCTTGTTGCAATGGTAAATGGGAGTGTTCTCTTGATTTCACTTTCAGATCTTTCATCATTAGTGTATAGGAATGGCAGAGATTTCTGTGCATTAATTTTGCATCCTGCTACTTTACCAAATTCATTTATTAGCCACAGTGGTTTTCTGGTGGCCTCTTTAGGATTCTCTATGTATAGTATCATGTCATCTGCAAACAGTGACAGCTTTACTTCTTCTTTTCCGATTTGGATTCCTTTGATTTCCTTTTCTTCTCTGATTGCTGTGGCTAAAACTTCCAAAACTAGGTGGAATAAGAGTGGTGAGAGTGGGCAACCTTGTCTTATTCCTGATCTTAGTGGAAATGCTTTCAGTCTTTCACCATGGTGAACGATGTTGGCTGTGGGTTTTGTCATATATGGCTTTTATTTTGTTGAGGAAAGTTCCCTCTATGGCTACTTTCTGGAGGGTTTTTTTATCATAAATGGGTGTTGAATTTTCTCGAAAGGTTTCTCTGCATCTACTGAGATAACCATGTGGTCTTTCTCCTTCAGTTTGTCACTGTGGTGTGTCACGTTGATTGATTCACGTACATTGAAGAATCTGCGTTCCTGGAATGAACCCCACTTGATCATGGTGTATGATGATCGTTTTAATGTGCTGTTGGATTCTGTTTGCTAGTATTTTGTTGAGGATTTTTGCATCTATGTTCATCAGTGCTATTGGCCTGTAGTTTTCTTTCTTTGTGGCATCCTTCTCTGGTTTTGGTATCAGGGTGATGGTGGCCTCGTAGAATGAGTTTGGGAGTGTTCCTCCCTCTGCTATATTTTGGAAGAGTTTGAGAAGGATAGGTGTTAGCTCTTTTCTAAATGTTTTATAGAATTAGCCTGTGAAGCCATCTGGTTCTGGGCATTTGTTTGTTGGAAGATATTTAATCACAGTTTCAATTTCAGTGCTTGTGATTGGTCTATTCATATTTTCTATTTCTTCCTGATTCAGTCTTGGCAGGTTGTGCATTTCTACGAATTTGTCCATTTCTTCCAGGTTGTCCGTTTATTGGCATAGAGTTGCTTGTAGTAATCTCTCATGATCTTTTGTATTTCTGCAGTGTCAGTTGTTACTTCTCCTTTTTCATTTCTAATTCTATTGATTTGAGTCTTCTCTCTTTTTTTCTTGATGAGTCTGGCTAATGGGTTATCAATTTTGTTTATCTTCTCAAGGAACCAGCTTTTAGTTTGATTGACCTTTGCTATTGTTTCCTTCATTTCTTTTTCATGTATTTCTGATCTGATCTTTATGATTCCTTTCCTTCTGCTAACTTTGCAGGTTTTTTTGTTCTTCTTCCTCTAATTTCTTTAGTTGCAAGGCTAGGTTGTGTTTTCGAGATGTTTCCTGTTTCTTAAGGTAGGATTTTATTGCTATAAACTTCCCTCTTAGAACTGCTTTTGCTGCATCCAGTAGGTTTTGAGTTGTCGTGTTTGCATTGTCATTTGTTTCTAGGTATTTTTTTTGATTTCCTCTTTGATTTCTTCAGTGATCATTTCGTTATTAAGTAGTGTATGGTACAGCCTCCACGTGTTTGTATGTTTTACAGATCTTTTCCTGCAACTGATGTCTAGTCTCATAGCGTTGTGGTCGGAAAAGATACTTGATACAATTTCAGTTTTCTTAAATTTACCGAGGCTTGATTTGTGATCCAAGATATGATCTATCCTGGGTAATGTTCCGTGAGCACTTGAGAAAAATGTGTATTCTGTTGTTTTTAGATGGAATGTCCTATAAATATCAATTAAGTCCCTCTTGTCTAATGTATCATCATTTAAAGCTTGTGTTTCCTTATTTATTTTCATTTTGGATGACGTGTCCATTGGTGAAAGTGGGGTGTTAAAGTCCCCTACCATGAATGTGTTACTGTCGATATCCCCTTTTATGGCTGTTAGTATTTGCCTTATGTATTGAGGTGCTCGTATGTTGGGTGCATAAATATTTACAATTGTTATATCTTCCTCCTGGATTGATCCGTTGATCGTTATGTAGTTTCCTTCTGTGTCTCTTCTAATTCTAGTCTTTATTTTAAAGTCTATTTTGTCTGATATGAGAATTGCTGCTCCAGCTTTCTTTTGGTTTCCATTTGCATGGCATATCTTTTTCCCTCCCCTCACTTTCAGTCTGTATGTGTCTCTAGGTGTGAAGTGGGTCTCTTGTAGACAGCATATATATGGGTGTTGTTTTTGTATCCATTCAGTGAGCCTGTGTCTTTTGGTTGGAGCATTTAATCTATTCATCTTTAAGGTACTTATCAATATATATGTTCCTATTACCATTTTCTTAATTGTTATGGGTTTGTTTTTGTAGGTCCTTTTCTTCTCTTGTGTTTCCCACTTAGAGAAGTTCCTTTAGCATTTGTTGTAATGCTGGTTTGGTGGTGCTGAACTCTCTCAGCTTTTGCTTGTCTCTAAAGGTTTTAATTTCTCCATCAGATCTGAATGAGATCCTTGCTGACTAGGGTAATCTTGGTTGTAGTTTTTTCTCCTTCATCACTTTAAATATGTCCTGCCAGTCCCTTCTGGCTTGCAGAGTTTCTTCTGAAAGATCAGCTGTTAACCTTTTGGGGATTCCCTTGTGTGTCATTTGTTGTTTTTCCCTTGCTGCTTTTAATATGTGCAGCCTGCCATGCTATAGAGGTAAAGGGAAACTCAACTTGAGTACTTGCCTCGAGGTAAGGCCCTGAGTAGACAACGCACAAAGGGAGGCACGCGGCTGTTTCCATGAGGTCTTCATGGGGGATCTGCCGTATTTTAAAGGAAGTACACTTTTCAGGACTCCTAGGCCCCTCCGGTGTGCATCATTTTCCCTCCAGGGTCACTGAATACGGCCAGACCCCTGTGGGCCTCCTGGCAACATCGAGGCCGATAGCTTCCTCGGAGGCCCTCTGTGTATGCCAAGTGATGGGCAACACACTGCACTCTTTCTTGGGAGAACTTGATATCCCCAGCACTCCCACAGGTTCATGAATACTGCTCTGGCAAGTTCCAACATGCCATGGAAGTGGGAATTACCACCCTAGTCTGAGCGGAACTGAGAAAAGCACTCGGCTTCGCCTTTCATCTATGACCTCCTACCTGAAGTCACCCTGCCTCTAGGGGAAAGTCAGCTTGCGTCCTGACTGCCACTAAAGCCCGGTTCTTCGTGTCACACTGCCGGCTTTTGAAGAGCCACAGGCCCGGAGGCCTAGCTAGGGCATACCTTGGTTGAGGCAGTTCGCTACTTGCAGAACACACTGCTTCGAGAAGTTGATTGAGGGAAGGAACCACTGTGTAATCTGTGTCTCTTTTGACATGTGATAAACCACAGGGATGGATGCTGCATGTGCCCGTGGAAATGGGGACCTGATGGAACTAGCCTTGCTCTCCCAGTTTGAAAGCTCCATTCGTGCTGCCTTGAATCTACCTGAAATTCACTGCTGTTGACAGGCCTCTAGCCACTGTAGGCATGCTCTGGGAAGAAAACGAGATTCCTATAGCTAAACTGGTTGCTTCCATGGCTGTGGTTGAGCTCATACTGCCATGCTCTAGAGCTGGCGGGAAACTCAAGGTGACTATTTGCCTGGAGGTAAGGCCCTGAGAAGCCTTGCAGAACGGGAGGCATGCAGCTGTTTCCACGAGTTCTTACTCGCTGTTCTGCTTTATTTGAAAGGGAGTACCCTTTTCAGGACTCCTAGCCCCCTCCGGTGTGCATCAATTCTCTGCAGGGTCACTGAGTACCTCCAGACCCCTGTGGGCTTGCTGAGTAACATCAAGGCCGGTCCGTTGGTCCCCCGGAGGCTCTCTGTGTATGCCGAGTGATGGGCAACACACTGCACTCTTTCTTGGGAGAGCTTGATATCCCCAGCCCTCCCACAGGTTCGTGAATACTGCTCTAGCAAGTTCCAACATGTCATGGAAGTGGGAATTACCGCCCCAGTCTGAGCGGAACTGAGAAAAGCACTTGGCTTTGCATTTCCTGTATGACCTCCTACCTGAAGTCACCCTGCCTCTAGGGGAGAGTCAGCTTGCGTCCTGACTGCCACTAAAGCCCGGTTCTTCGTGTCACACTGCCGGCTTTTGAAGAGCCACAGGCCCGGAGGCCTAGCTAGGGCGTACCTTGGTTGAGGCAGTTCGCTACTTGCAGAACACACTGCTTCGAGAAGTTGACTGAGGGAAGGAACCACTGTGTAATCTGTGTCTCTTTTGACATGTGATAAACCACAGGGATGGATGCTGCATGTGCCCGTGGAAATGGGGACCTGATGGAACTAGCCTTGCTCTCCCAGTTTGAAAGCTCCATTCGTGCTGCCTTGAATCTACCTGAAATTCACTGCTGTTGACAGGCCTCTAGCCACTGTAGGCATGCTCTGGGAAGAAAACGAGATTCCTATAGCTAAACTGGTTGCTTCCATGCCCGTGGAGGAGCTCATACTGCCATGCTCTAGAGCTGACGGGAAACTCAAGGTGACTATTTGCCTGGAGGTAAGGCCCTGAGAAGCCTTGCAGAACGGGAGGCATGCGGCTGTTTCCACGAGTTCTGACTCGCTGTTCTGCTTTATTTGAAAGGAAGTACCCTTTTCAGGACTCCTAGGCCCCTCCGCTGTGCATCATTTTCCCTCCAGGGTCACTGAGTACGGCCAGACCCCTGTGGGCCTCCTGAGCCACATCGAGGCCGATAGGTTCCTCGGAGGCCCTCTGTGTATGCCGAGTGACGGGCAACACATTACACGTTACTTCAGGAGAGCTACATTGCCAGAGCACTCGAACAGCATCAGGACCTCATTTATAGCCCGTCCAACGTGCCATGGAAGTCTTCATCAGGGTTCTTGTCTGAGCTGCCATGACAAAACACTCTGTTTAGAATTTTTTCAGGACCTCGTACCTGAAGTGTCTATACTCAGGTACTAAGTCAGCATCCTACCTAGCTGTGTGGTTAATGGGACATTAAATGGGAGCACTTGCCTCGAGGTAAGACTTTGAATTGCCATGCAGAAGCGGAGGTGTGCAACAGTTTCCATGAGGCCGTAGCCACTGCTCTGCATTATCTTAACGGCAGTACGCTTTTCAGGACACCTAGGAGCTTCGCGTGGGCACCGTATTCCCGGCAGGAACAGTGAGTACCCCTATGCCCCCTTGGACCTGCTAAGCAACTGTCAGGCCTGTAACCCTTCGGAGCCACTCTGTGTATGCCGAGTGTATCGCAACACACTGCACTCCTTTATGGGACAGCTTGAAATCCCCAGCTCTCCCAGAGTTTCTTGAACACCCTTTTGGCACATCCAACATGCCGGGGAAGTCTGACTCAATGCCCTACTCTGAGCTGCACTGAGAAAAACCCTCAGCTTCAAATTCCATCTAGGACCTTCTGCCTGAAGTCACCCTGCCTCCAGGAGAAAGTCAGCTTGCGTTTAGACTACCACTAAATCCCAGTTCTTCGTGTAACACTGCAGGCTTATGAAGAGCCACGGGCCCGGATGCCTAGCTAGGGCGTACCTTGTTTGAGGCAGTTTGCTAGATGCAGAACACCCTGCTTCCAGGAGTGATTCAGGGAAGGAGCCACTGCGTTACCTGTGTCTCTTTTGACATGATAGAAACCACAGGGGTGTATGCTATGTGTGCCCATGGAAATGGGTGCCTGATGGAGCAAGCCTTGCTTTCCCATGTTGAAAGCTCCATGCATGCTGCCTTGAGGGACCTGAAATTCACTGCTGTTGACAGACCTCTAGCCAACGTACATCTAGCTCTGGGAATCAAATGAGTTTCCTCTATCTAAACCAGGTGCTTCCATGTTTGGGTTGGAGCTCAACCTGACATGGTCTTTTTCTAAAGGGAAATTCAATGTGAGTACTTGCTTCAAAGACAGGCCCTGAGTATCCGTACAGAAAGGGAGGCATGCAGCTGTTTCCAAGAGGTCTTTGTGGCTGTTCTGCTGTATTTTAAAGGAAGTAACCTTTTCAGGACTACTAGGCTGCTCGGGTGTGCATCATTTCCCTCCAGGATCACTGAGTACCTCCAGAACCCTGTGGGCCTACTGAACAACATCGAGGCCCATAAGTCGCACCCTCGGAGGGCCTCTATGTGTGCTGAGTGATGGGGAACACAGTGCATTGTCCTTAAGGAGAGCTACATTTCCAAAATTCTAGAAGTGCCTCACAACCACATGTCTGGCCAGTGTGATGTGCCATGGAAGTCTTCGTCATGACCGTCATCTGAGCTTCCATGGGAAAACATTCTGCTTACAATTCTTCTAGGACGTTGTACCTGAAGTCACTCTGCTCGAGGAGAAATTCAGCATTCTACCATGCTGTGTCGCTGACGGGGCACTCAGCATGAGAACTTACCTCAAGGTAAGGCCCTGCATTGCCGTGCAGATGCCAAGGCGAGCAGCAGTTTCCATGAGGCCGTACCTGCTGCTCGGCATTATCTTAACGGCTTTTCAGTACACCTAGGAGCCTCGCCTGGGCACCCTATTCCGAGCGGAACACTGAGTACCCCTGGACCCCCTGGGCCTGCTAAGCAACTTCCAGATCGGCATCCCTTCGGAGCAGGTCTGTGTATAGCGAGTGTAGCGCAACACACTGCACTCCTTCATGGGACAGCTTGAAATCCTCAGGACTCCCAGAGTTTCACGAACACCGTTTTAGCATGTGCAACATGCTGGGGAAGTCTGACTCATTGCCCTAGTCTGAGCTGCACTGAGAAGAACCCTCGGCTTCGCATTCCATGTAGGACCTCCTGCCTGAATTCACCCTGCCTCCAGGAGAAATTTGGCTTGCATTCCGAATGCCACTAAAGCCGAGTTCTTCATGTAACACTGTAGGATTTTGAAGATCCAGAGGCCAGGAGGCCTAGCTAGGGTGTACCTTGGTTGAGGCAGTTAAATAGATGGAGAACACTCTATTTTGAGGAGTTGATACAGGGAAGGAACCACTGGGTAACCTGTGTCTCTTTTGACTTGTTAGAAACCACAGGGATATATGCTGCATATGCCCATGGAAAAGGGGGACTGATGGAACTAGCCTTGCTTTCCCATTTTGAAAGCTCCATGCATGGTGCCTTGAGGGACCTGAAATTCACTGCTGTTGACAGGCCACTAGCCACTGTAGGCCTGGTTCTGGGAAGAAAATAAGTTTCCTCTATCTAAACCGGCTGCTTCCATGGCCGGGGTGGAGCTCAGCCTGCCATGCTCTATTGATAAAGGGAAATGCAACGTGAGTACTTGCCTCGAGGACAGGCCCTGAGTATCTGTTCAGCTGTTTCCATGAGATGTTAGTCTCTGTTCTGCTTTATTTTAAAGGAAGTACCCTTTTCAGGACTCCTAGGCCCCTCAGGTATGCATCATTTCCCTCCCAGATCACTGAGTACCTCCAGACCCTTATGGACCTGCTGAGCAACATCGAGGCCCATAGGTCGGTCACTCTGAGGCCCCCTGTGTATGCCGAGTGACAGGCAACACAGTGCATGTTCCTTAAGTTGAGCTAAATTTCCAGAATTCTCGAACTGCCTCAGGACCACATTTCTGGCCAGTCTGACGTGCCGTGGAAGTCTTCGTCATGACCGTCGTCTGTGCTGCCATGGGCAAACATTCTGCTTACAATTCTTCAAGGGGCTTGTATCTGAAGTCACTACTATCAAGGAAAATTCACCATCTTACCATGCTGTGTCGCTAACGGGACACTCAGCATGAGCACTTGCCTCAAGGTAAGGCCCTGAATGGCCATGCAGAAGGCGAGGCATGCAGCAGCTTCCATGAGGCCGTAGCCTCTGCTCTGCATCATCTTAAAGGCAGTATGCTTTTCAGGATACCTAGGAGCCTTGTGTGGGCACCCTATTCCCGGCAGGAGCAATGAGTACCCCCAGGTCCCCCTGGGTCTGCTAAGCAACTTACAGGCCCGTAGCCCTTCGGAGCCAGTCTCTGAATGCCGAGTGTAGTGCAACGCACTGCACTCCTTCATGGGACAGCTTGAAATCCCCAGCACTCCCAGAGTTTCACGAACAGCCTTTTAGCGCATGCAACAGGCCGGGGAAGTCTGACTCATTGCCCTCGTCGGAGCTGCACTGAGAAAAACTCTTGGCTTTGCATTCCATCTAGGACCTCCTGCCTGAAGTCACCCTGCATCCAGGAGAAAGTCGACTTGCATTCCTACTGCCACTAAAGCCCAGTTCTTCATGTAACACTGCAGGCTTTTGAAGAGCCACAGGGCCAGAGGCCTAGCTAGGGCATACCTTGGTTGAGGCATTTTGCTAGATGCAGAACACTGTGCTTCAAGGAGTTAATTTAGGGAAGGAACCACTGGGTAACCTGTGTCTCTTTTGACTTCTTAGAAACCACAGGGATGTATGCTGCGTGTGCCCATGGAAATGGGAGCCTGATGGAACCAGCCTTGCTTTCACATTTTCAAAGCTCCATGCATGATGCCTTGAAGGACCTGAAATTCACTGCTGTTGACAGGCCTCTAGCCACTGTAGGCCTGGCTCTGTGAAGAAAATGAGTTTCCTTTATCTTATCCAGGTGCTTCCATGGCCAGTGTGGAGCTTAGCCTGCCATGCTATAGAGATAAAGGGAAACTCAACGTGAGTACTTGCCTCGAGGAAATGCCCTGAGTATCCGTACAGAAAGGGGGCATGCAGCTGCTTCCATGAGGTCTTTGTCGGTGTTCCGCTGTAGTGTAAATGAAGTACCCTTTTCAGGAGTCGTAGGCCACTCAGGTGTGCATCATTTCCCTCCAGGATTACTGAGTACCTCCAGAACGCTGTGGGCCTGCTGAGCAACATGGAGGCCCATAGGTCGGACACTCGGAGGCCCTCTGTGTATGCCGAGTAATGGGCAACACACTGCACTTTCTTTAAGGAGAGCTACATTTCCAGAGCCCTCAAAAGGCCTCAATACGACTTTTGTGGCCAGTGCGACGTGCCGTGGAAGTCTTCACAACCGTAGTCTGAGGTCCCATGGTAAAACATTCTCCTTCCAGTTCTTCGGGGAACTCGTACATGAAGTCTCTCTGCTCGAGGAGAAATTCAGCATCCTACCATGCTGTGTCGCTAACAGGACACTCAGCGTGAGCAGTTGCCTCAAGGTAAGGCCCTGAATGGTCGTGCAGAAGCAGAGGCATGGAGCAGTTTCCATGCAGCCGTAGCCTCTGCTTTTCCTTATCTTAACGGCCGTATGCTTTTCAGGACACCTAGCAGCCTTGCGTGGGAACCCTTTTCCCGGCTGAAACACTGAGTACCCCCAGGCCCACCTTGGCCTGCTAAGCAACTTCCAGGCCCGTAGCCCTTCAGAGCCACTCTGTGTATACCGAATATAGGGCCACACACTGCCCTCGTTCGTGGGAAAGCTTGAAATCCCCAGTACTCCTAGCAATTCATGAACAGCATATTAGCATGTCCAAAATGCCGGGGAAGTCTGACTCATTGCCCTAGTCTGAGTTGCACTGAGAAAAACCCTCGGCTTCGCATTCCATCTAGGACCTCCTGCCTCAAGTCATGCTGCCTCCAGGAGAAAGTCAGCTTGCGTTTCAACTGCCACGAAAGCCCAGTTCTTCGTGTAACACTGCAGGCTTATGAAGAGCCACAGGCCCGGAGGGCTAGCCAGGGCGTACCTTGTTTGGGGCAGTTCGCTAGATGCATTTGAGGAGTTGATTCAGGGAAGGAACCCCTGGGTAACCTGTGTCTCTTTTATCTTGTTAGAAACCACAAGGATGTATGCTGCGTGTGCCCATGGAAATGCGGGCCTGATGGAACTAGCCTTGCTTTCCCATTTTGAAAGCTCCTTTCATGCTGCCTTGAAGCTACTTAAAATTCACTTTTGTTGACAGGCCTCTAGCCACTATAGGCCTGGCTCTGGGAAGAAAATGAGTTTCCTCTATCTAAACCAGGTGCTTCCATGGCCGGTGTAGAGCTCAGCCTGCCATGCTCTAGAGCTAAACGGAAACTCAACGTGAGTACCTGCCTCGAAGAAAGGCCTAGAGTATCCGTACAGAACGGGAGGTGTGCAGCTGTTTCCATGAGGTCTGAGTCGCTGTTCCTCTTTATTTTAAAGGATGTACCCTTTTCCGGACTCCTAGGTGCCTTGGGTGTGCATCATTTCCCTCCAGGATCACTGAGTACCTCCAGACCCCTGTGGGCCTGCTGAGCAACATCGAGGCCCATAGGTCGGTCCCTCGGAGGCCCTCTTTGTATGCCGAGCGATCGGCAACACACTGCACGTTCCTTAAGGAGAGCTACATTTCCAAAGCCCTCGAACAGCCTCAGGACCACATTTCTGGCTAGTCCGATGTGCCATGGAATTCTTCATCATGGCCGTCATTGGAGCTTCCATGGGGATATATTCTGCTTACAATTCTTCTAGGACCTCATACCTGAAGTTACTCTGCTCTAGGAGAAATTCAGCATCCTACCATGCTGTGTCACTAACGGGATACTCAGCGATGCGCTTGCCTTAAGCTAAGGCCCTGAATTGCCGAGCAGAAGTGGAGGTGTGCAGCAGTTTCCATAAGGCCGTAGCTGCTACTCTGCATTATCTTAACAGCAGTACGCTTTTCAGGACACCTAGGAGTCTCGCGTGGGCACCGTATTCCCCGCAGGAACACTGAGTACCCGTAGGCCCCCCTGGGCCTGCGAAATAACTTCCGTGCCCGTTCCCTTTCGGAGCCACTCTGTGTATGCCGAGCATAGGGCAACACACTCCACTCCTGCTTGGGACAGCTTGAAATCCCCAGCACTCTCATAGGTTTACAAACACTGCTCTAGCACGTCCAACGTGCCGGGGAAGTCTGACTCACTGGCCTAGTCTGAGCTGCACTGGGAAACACCCTCGGCTTTGCTTTCCATCTAGGACCTCCTGCCTGAAGGCACCCTGCCTCCTGGAGAAAGTCGGCTTGTGTTCTGACTGCCACGAAAGCCCAGTTCTTTGTGTCACACTGCATGCTTTTGAAGAGGCACAGCCCCGGAGGCCTAGCTAGGGCGTACCTTGGTTAAGGCAGTTCACTACATGCTGAACACCCTGCTTAGAGGATTTGATTTGATTCAGGGAAGGAACCACTTGACAACCTCTGACTCTTCTGACTTGTTGTAAAGCACAGGGTTGTATGGTGCGTGTGCTCATGGAAATGGTGTCCTGATGGAACTAACCTTGCTTTCCCATTTTGAAAGCTCCATTCATGCTGCCTTAAAGCTACGTGAAATTCAGTGCTGTGGACAGGACTCTAGCCACTATACGCCTGGCTATGAGAAGAACATGAGTTTCCTGTATCTAAACCAGGTGCTTCTATGACCGGTGTGGAGCTCAGCCTGCCATGCTCCAGAGCTAAAGGGAAATTCAATGTGAGTACTTGCCTCGAGGTATGGCCCTGAGTATCCATGCAGAAAGGGAGGCACACAACTGTTTCCATGAGGTCTTAGTCGCTGTTCTGCTTTATTTCATCGGGAGTACCCTTTTTAGGACTTCTGGGCCCCTCGGGTTTGCACAATTTTCCCTCCAAGATTACTGAGTACCTCCAGATCCCTGTGGGCCTGCTGAGCAATATCGAGGCCCATAGGTCGGAACCTCGGAGGCCCTCTGTTTATCGAGTGATGGGCAACACACTGCACCTTCCTTAAGAGGAGCTGCCATGAGCAAACCTCTGCTTACAATTCTTCGAGGACTTCGTACCTGAAGTCACTCTGCTCGAGGAGAAATTTACCATCCTACCATGCTATGTCGCTAACGGGAAACTCAGCAAGAACACTTGCCTGTAGGTAATGCCCCGTGTTGCCCTGCAGAAGCGGAGGCGTGCAGCAGTTTCCATCAGGCTGCAGCTGCTGCTCTGCATTATCTTAACCGCAGTACCCTTTTTAGGATACCTAAGAGACTCGGGTCGGCACCATATTCCCGGCCAGAAGCCTGAGTACCCCCAGGCCTCCCTGGGGCTGTTAAGCAACATCCAGTCCCGTAGCCCTTCGGAGTCACTCTGTGTATGTTGCGTGTAGGGCAACAGCTTGCACTCTTTCTTGGGACAGCTTGAAATCCTCAGCACTCCCACAGGTTCACGAACACTGTTTTGGCACGTCCAGCATGCCGTGGAAGTCTGACTCACTGCCCTAGTCTGAGCTGAACTGACAAAAACCCTTGGATTTGCATTCCATCTAGGATCTCTTGTCTGAATTCACCCTGCCTCCACGAGAAAGTCGGCTTGCTTCCAACTCTATCTAAAGCCTAGTTCTTTGTGTAACGCTGCAGGCTTTTGAAGAGCCACAGGCCCGGAGGCCTAGCTAGGGTGTTCCTTGGTTGATACAGTTCGCTAGATGCAGAACACCCTGCTTCGAGGAGTTGATTCAGGGAAGGAACCACTGGGTAACCTGTGTGTCTTTTGACTTGTTAGAAACCACAGGGATGGATGCTGCATGTGAGCATGGAAATGGGGGCCTGATGGAACCAGCCTTGCTCTCCCATTTTGAAAGCTCCATTCATGCTGCCTTGATGCTACCTGAAATTTCTGCTGTTGAGAGGCCTCTAGCCATGTTAGCCATGGTTCTGGGAAGGTAATGAGTTTCCTCTAGCTAAACCAGGTGCTTCCATGGCCGGGGTGGAGCTCAGCCTGCCATGCTCTACAGGTAAAGGGAAACTCATCGTGAGTATGTGCCTCGAGGAAAGGCCCTGAGTATCCGTGCAGAAAGGGAGGCATGCAGCTGTTTCCATGAGGTCTTACTTGCTGTTCTGCTGTATTTTAGGGGAACTACCCTTTTTAGGACTCCTAGGGCCCTCGGGTGTGCATCCTTTTCCCTTGAAGATCACTGAGTACCTCCAGACTGCTGTGGGCCTGCTGAGCAACATCGGGGCCCATAGGTCAGTCGCTCAGAGTCCCCCTGCGTATGCTGAGTGATGGGCAACACACTGCACGTTCCTTAAGGCAAGCTACATTCCCATAGTCTGCGAACATCCTTCAGAGCCACATTTCTGGCCAGTCGACCTGCTATGGAAGTCTTCATCATGGCCACCGTCTGAGCTGTCATGGGACAACAATCTGCTCAGAATTCTTCGAGGATCTCGTACCTGAAGTCACTCTGCTCGAGGAGGAATTCAGCATCCTACCACGCTGTGTCACAACTGGGACACTCAGCATGAGCACTTGCCTCAAGGTAAGGCCCTGAATTGCTGTGCAGAAGCCGAGTCGTACAGCAGTTTCCATGAGGCTGAAGCCGCTGCTCTGCATTATCTTAACTGCAGTACACTTTTCAGGACACCTAGGAGCCCAGCGTGGGCACCCTGTTCCTGGCAGGAACAGTGAGTCACCCCATTTCCCCCTGGGCCTGCTAAGCAACTTCCAGGCCCGTGGCCCTTCACAGCCACTCTGTGTATGCCGTGTGTAGGGCAACACCCTGAAGTCCTTCTTGGGTCATCTTGAAATCCCCAGCTCTCCCAGAGTGTCACCAACACTGGTCTAGCACGTCCAACATGCCGGGGAAGGCTGAGTCATTGCCCTAGTCTGAGCTGCACTGAGAGAAACCCTTGGCTTCGCATTCCATGTAGGACCTCCTGCCTGAAGTCACCCTGCCTGCAGGAGAAAGTCGTCTTGTGTTCCTACTGCATCTAAAACCCAGTTCTTCATGTAACACTGCAGGCTTTTGAAGAGCCACAGGCCCGGAAGCCTAGCTAGGGCGTACCTTGGTTGAGGCAGTTAAGTAGATGCAGAACACTCTGCTTCGAGGAGTTGATACGGGGAAGGAAACACTGGGTAACCTGTGTCCCTTTTGACTTGTTAGAAACCACAGGGATGTATGCCGCTTGTGCCCATGGAAAAGGGGCACTGATGGAACTAGCATTGCTTTCCCATTTTGAAAGCGCCATGCATGGTGCCTTGAGGGACCTGAAATTCACTGCTGTTGACAGGCCACTAGCCACTGTAGGCCTGGTTCTGGGAAGAAAATGAGTTTCCTCTATCTAAAGCGGGTGCTTCTATGGCCGGGGTGGAGCTCAGCCTGCCATGCTCTAGAGCTAAAGGGAAACGCAACGTGAGTACTTGCCTCGAGGAAAGGCCTTGAGTGTCCGTACAGAAAGGGAGGCGTGCAGCTGTTTCCATGAGGTCTGAGTCGCTGTTCCTCTTTATTTTAAAGGAAGTACCCTTTTCAGGACTCCTAGGCCCCTCTGATGTGCATCATTTCCTTCCAGGATCACTGAGTACCTCCAGACCCCTGTGGGCCTGCTGACCATCATCGAGGCCCATAGGTCGGTCCCTCGGAGGCCCTCTGCATATGCCGAGTGATGGGCAACACACTGCACGTTCCTTAAGGAGAGCTACATTTCCATAGCCCACGAATAGTCTTCAGGACCACATTTCTGGCTAGTCTGATGTGACATGGAAGTCTTTGTCATGGCCCTCGTCTGAGCTGCCATGAGAAGACACTCTGCTTAGAATTCTTCGAGGACCTCGTACCTGAAGTCACCCTTCTCAAGGAGAAAGTCAGCATGCTTCCATGCTGTTTCGCTAACGGGACGCTCAGTGTGAGCACTTGCCTCGAGGTAATGCCTACTGCGTACTGTGACCCATATCACCTGTGAGGACACAAGCCACAAGCATACGTTGGGTCCTGTTAGCCTCCCAGCCAGTCCCTGAAGGTGAGGGCGGCCCTGTAGACCCCAGCCCTCTCCACCACGCCTAGTAGGTGGAAGACCCACTTCTCCTTGCCATTCCAGAAGCAGTTCTGGGGCTGTCCTGGGAGGGCTTCTGGGGTTATGCAGGCTGAGCCCCTGTTGCTAAGTTCCCACTATCCCACAAGAGCCTCCAGAGCAAGCTGTTTGCCCTGTTGCCTGAATGACCGCCCAGCAGTTTTCTCAAGAAAGAATCAGGGGTTTCTGTAGCAGCGTCTGCAGGCAGCTGTGCATCTGGGCCCACGTTCACATCTTCTGTGTAAACACCGAGAACCTTCCCTGACACGTGCCCCCGGCTGACCCCCTCCGCATGCCAACCACAGGCCCCAGTGCGGGCGTCACACTGGCCGCCCGTCTCAGCCTCCTGTTGTTGTCAGAGCTGCTCCAGGCTCTGCTCAGGACCCGTGCACCCACCTTTCACAGGGTTGTCCTGCACCCCCACCTTCAGCAGGAGTTCCCCTAAGTATTTAAGTTAAGGGGTCCAGAGATAAGAAAGGAAGCTACAAACAAAGAGATGGACACAGCTGGGACCAAGATGGCAACGAATGTGACCTCCAACCGACCCTGAGTCTCATCACATGTTGAATTTACTATATCAGTATATTAAGTGACACACCCACCGGCAGCCATGGCTGGACATAAAGGACCAGAAACGGGTAAAAGGAGGTGGTACCCCAGCCCCTTGGAAGAAGCCCCGCCCCTTCCCCGGAAGGCCTCTTCATCCCATCACTAGCCTCCCTCCTCCTCCCTTTGTCTTTACTCTTTAAAATTAAACCTCTCTCTCCAGGAGGGCGAGAAGGTGATCTGTGAACTCAGTTCCCGCTTCTCCACTCTTTGGCCACTGAGTAGAGCCTGTGCTGTGTTGGTCTCGGCTTTGGTTCTGTTATTTGCCTACTTGAACCCACGTGGGAAAAGGAAACCTTCCCCGCTGAGGCAGAGCGCCTCGCAGGCTGGGGCCCGAGCAGGGTCCACATGACTTCACTTGGTAACAGTCTGTAAGGGGACGGTGGTCTCTGCCCGCGGGGTGGGGAGGGAACGCCTACAGCCACAGCACCGGCTCCGTGGACGGCACGGCGCCTCATGGGCCTGGACCGTGTGCTCTCGTCCCCCCACGCCTGACACCCCCTGACAGTCGTGACGCAGTGACACTGGCTGCTGGGCGTCCAGTCAGGCGGGACCAGAGGCAGCACCTGGTGCCAGGTGAGACGTGCCTTTTCACGGGCAGGGGACATAGAAGATATTAGGACTTTGTGTCTAGAAAACAAACCAAGCGGCTAGAAGGTGATCTGAGCCGTGGACTTGAAACCCACGTGCGAGGTGAGGGCTCCCACTGGACACTGGCTCGGGGGCTTCCGCACAGGCGAGACCACACCCGTGCTTCCCGCCCGACCCCTCCAGGCCTCCCTGCGGGCACAGCTGGGCCTGCGCCTCTCAGGCTCCCCAACCCAGAGCCTGGAGGGCTGATGCTGGCAGGGCCTGGGGACGCGAGTGGTCCCTCCACCAACGCTGCTCGGCCCCTCCTGCCCAGTGACCAGGGGAGGGAAGCCCTGTGGAGTCTGAGGCCCGGCACAGGCGAAGCTCGTAACTGCCCCCCCCCCCCGCCCCGGCCCCGCCCTGCTTCCTCAGGCCCCCGCCTGCTCCTCCTGGTGCCCGCGTCCCACCGACCCACATTCCCGGTGTGGATGTGCACGTGCACAAGCCGCTCCGTGTCCTCTTCCCACATGGGACACCCCCATCCCTGCTTCTCCCTAATGACGGCCGGGACCCCGAATGTTCTGGGCAGGAAGAGGGCCGAGGAGGACGCCGGCCTGTCCCGTCTGCCTCCCGGGGGTCCAGACACAGGGCTCGGGGGCTGCTGGGCCTTGAGGTCTGGATGCTCCCAGGTGTGGGATGAACCTGCCACTGCCCGCTGGAGCTGCTCCTTCCGAGATTCGGGAACCAGGGGGACCCAGCAAACGGAGCCCGTCCCCAGGCTCTGCTGCAAGTCTGCTCGGCTTTGCTCTCCCGATCCTGAAGACAGACCTGCGGGAAACAGGGCCTGCGATTCCCACACTGATGGTGTTCTGTGGAATTTCCACTAGACCCCTTCCTACCCTGTTCTGAGCAAATTACTAGTCAGTCCATGCTACCATCACCCCACGAGCAGACCAGGAAGCTGAGGCTCCGAGAACCCAAGTAATCCAGCCGGAAGCACAGCTGTGGGACACGGAGTGGGGTCTGCACCCGCCGCCCGCCCAGGGGGACTGCCCACTCCCCACAGCTTCCATGCCTGTTCCCTTCACCCCCTCCCCGGGCCAGCTCACAGAGCTTCCTCTTGGAGGGATTCAGTTACCTTCTTCTAATAGGATCCGTCTCACTATCCTGTTCTGGGATCACCCGGAAGGCTTGTCACTGAAGCAGGATCAGCCTCACATCACCAGGGCAGCTTTCCTGGATCACACTCACCACCTGCACGTCCACTCTCAGCTCAGACCCAGAAAGGCCCCCTTGGCCCCGAGCCCCATGGCTCTGCCTGGGCTCCCACCTCCTCCTGCCTGGTCTGTCCCTCTCATGTCCCCTGCAGGGTCACCAGGAGCTCCCACCTGCCCCAGGCAGGCTGTCTGCTCTGTCCTGGGGAGGCCTCCGTGGTGTCAGGTGGACGACGCAAGAGGTACCCGTGGGGCCTCCCTCATGCAGCCCAGTGGCCAGCACCCGCCTACTCACCTCATCACTCTGGATGGACGGGTTCAGGGGACCCGTGGCATCTCCTGGTTCTCATTTCATCCCAACACTGCCCACAGGGAAGTTGGTAAGCAACTCTGTGCCGGCTGCACAGAGAGGGCGCTCATACACACGCCCTACTCCCAGCACACAGGGCTCTCATGGCCAGGCCCCTCCCAGGATATGGAGCTCACCTGGGCAGGATCCCAGCAGCCCACGGGGCTCTCGTGGTCAGGCCCCTCCCAGGATACGGAGATCACCTGGACAGGCACCCAGCAGCCCACGGGGCACTCATGGTCAGGCCCCTCCCTGGATATGGAGCTCACCTGGGCAGGCACCCAGCAGCCCACGGGGCTCTCGTGGTCAGGCCCCTCCCAGGTATGGAGGTCACCTGGGCAGGCACCCAGCAAGGCTGGGCATACAGGAACCGTGCATGTAGCCCTCATTGCAGAGCACCCCCAGCTCACCTGTCGCTCAGAGCTGACCCTGAGCACCTCAGAGCAGGACCTGAACTAACAAACAGCAGCTCCGACAGGTCTGTGACCCTGGGCTTCACTCTGTGCGGCCTCCTTCCACCGGGTCTTCCAGAGGCTTCCACTGCAGCTGGGGCACCAGGCCTCTGTGTCCACCCACCACCCCTCCTCTCCCTGACTCCTGGGTTCCTTTCATTAGGAGAGGGTCTTGAAGTTGTCTCCCACTCATGGACCAGAGAAAATGATTAGAAAACAAGCAGGGCTGCAGCCCCGTGTCTATCCTGACTCTCAGGACCCCACACCTGTTCCTTGGACCTGGCCAGTGCAGCAAGGCCCATTTTCTGCAGCTATGAGCCCCTGAGGGCGAGGATTGGGTGACCTGGGCAGCCTGACCTGGCCCGCCAGCCCTCCCCAGGTGTGCCTGGGTTGAGATCAATATAAACACCACTCCAGGCAGCAAGAGCCCCTGCAGCTGTGCCTGACGCCATATTCTCTGCTCCGTCAGCAGTCTCGGGGCTGGGCTGGTAGGAGGGAGTAGGGCCCACGGCTCTGTGGGTGGCCCGGTGTGAGTGGGGCTCTGCTGGACTTTCTGCAGGAGTTGCCGGTCTGCCACCTGCTAAAGAAGAGGATGTGTCACCCATACCTGCCGCTGGAATTTCTCCCTGGGCAGAGGTGAGGAAGGAGAAAAGTAGTGGGGGCCTGGACAGGAGGGGTTCCTCAGGCAGGGAAATGGAAAGCTTCCAGAAGAGCGCCCGGGACCAGGACCATCCTGACTGGCCTGCAGGCACCAACTCGGCCGGCGTGCTGTGGCTGGGGTGGCTCCAAGCCCTTTCCTCTAGGCTTTATAGTCTTTGCACACATTCAGGTGTTTACCTGGGAAGGGTGGGAAGAGTTCAGCAGCAGCTGGCCTGGGGCTCAGCTCACGTTTACTCACAGACGCCTCGGCACCGTCCCCCAGCCCTGAAATGAGAACGCTCCTTGCAGCGGGGGGCTTCTGGCTGCATGGGAGACGATTCCCCACGTCTGTTGGTCAGAATTGTTTACCACTGGGGCAAGTGTTCTGATAGGGTTTTCATCTGTGTAACTAGTGGGTTCTTAATTAGCAACGTGAACGGTGACATCAGAGGTCCTGAATCAGGATGGAAATACTTATCCCCAACATGTACAGGCGTAAAAACCTGGGGAGGGGGCTTCCCTGGTGGCTCAGTGGTTGAGAGTCCGCCTGCTGATGCAGGGGACACGGGTTCGTGACCCAGTCCGGGAGGATACCACATGCTGCAGAGCGGCTGGGCCCATGAGCCATGGCTGCTGAGTCTGTGCGTCCGAAGCCTGTGCTCTGCAACGGGAGAGGCTGCAACAGTGAGAGGCCCATGTACCGCAAAAAAAAAAAAAAAAAGAAAAAGAAAAAACCCGGGGAGGCTGTGTGCAGCCGGCACCCTTAGGGATTGGCTTCCGACTGACCCCTCAACATTCTGGTGTCCAGCCACTGCTTTAGGATTTCTGGGGCCCAATTCTGATTCTATGGGTTCTGCAATCCAGCCTTTGTCAGCCTTTAATGAGAGCCGCACTTCCAGGATCCTACAGAGCAGGGTTTGTGTGACTGTTCTGTGGCTTCTATAAAAAATGACCACAAGCTAGGTGGTTTAGAACAACAGGAATTCATCCTCCCCCAGTCTTGGAGACCAGACATCTGAGATCAAGGTGTTGCAGGACGGAAGTCTCTCCGGAGGCTTCAGGATAGGGTTCTTCCTGCCTTTTCCAGCTTCTGGGGTCTCCAGGCATTCCCAGGCTTGTGGCTGCATCCCTCCCGTCTCTGTCTCTGTCTTCACGTGGTTTCTCCTCTATGTCTGTGTTTCTCCTCTTTTGTCTCTCATAAGGACTCTCTCAGTTGGATTGAGGGTCACCCTAACGCAAGATGACCTCACCTCTAGATCCTTAACTACATATACAAAGACCCTTTTCCCAGATATGGTCCTGTTCACGTGTTCTGGGGGGACACATCTTTTGGGGCCAGTATTCAACCCATTACCTGTGTATAAAATAACACTCTTTTAGGAGATTACCAAGGTCCCGTATAGACTGGCAAAGACAGTAGCCATATAGGTGGTGAACGTGGGGCCGTGGTGGTCTGGGGAGAATGAGGACCCTGGAATCACCTGTAAAGGATGAAGTCCTGGCTGCATTAGGTGAGCTCTTCCACCACGGGGCCCGTGGAAACAGTCACTCCACTCGGTCCGTGGAAAGGGACCCAGTGCCGAGTCCAGAAGTGGTTATGTTGCAAAGCTGGCTCTTCCGGGATCTCATCATCAATAGCATCATGTAACCAAAAACTACGGGCTTGGGGGAATCGGTTTCTGGAACGTGATGACAGCACTGTCACTTTAGGCTCATCAAGCCTATAATAGGAATGTTTGAAGGAGAAGAGTTTGGGAGATTGCAAAGCTTGGTTGTCAAGGCAACTGAGCAGGTTTGTCAAGGTTGTCAAGGAAACTTCCTCCTTAAACTGAAGGCAGGGCTGGGAGAGCTGAACTCCAGGGATCTTTTAAAGGGGCTGCTCTGAAGCACCATCCCCTGAGAGGAGGTCTCAGCGTGAGCTGGGGTTTGAGAAAAGTGTGATGAGATTAAGTCTGACTTTCTGTGACAGCTGGGGAGGGGTTTGTAAAGCACCTTGGCTTTTAAGGCAAAGTTTGTTGCTGGAACAAAGTGTCTCCCAAAACTGGGCTGAAGTTAAAGATGTCTCTGTCCCTTTCTTGTGAGAGTCCAGGGCAGGTGTGTGTCAGGTCCCAGGCTCTGTCCCCGTTGCTTCTCCTCCGTGCTTCCAGGTGAGGGCTCCAACCAGCAGGCTGAGGTGACCAGGTGGGCATCATGCCCTCCGTCCTAGGATGCAGGCTGGCCAAGGCCCTCACCACCTCCACTCCTTCCCCTTGCTAACATGAGACACTGCGCCCCAGCTGTAAGGGGTGGGAAGGCTGGGAGGTGCAGGGTAGCTGTGAACAGGAAAAAGGGAAATGGGTTCTGATGGGCAGCTGTGCGGCCCTGCTGTGAAGGTCACCTGGACGGTAGTGCACAGACTCTGGGGCCTGTGAAGCTTCGATGCTTTGTGGTTCTGGAAATCCTATAGGAGGCGGTCCACAGCAGGTGAAGCTAATGCTCTCAGTGGAGGTGGTGAAGCCAAAGATCTGCAGTTCAGACTGAAGGTGCCGATGTACATACAGGACAAAACCATCTCGTGTGAATGTAGTTCAGGCACGTTTAACACGAATGCAGCCATGTTAATGCCTAGCATCTTCTATCTTGTGCCTCCCCTCAGGGACCCCCTCCTCAGTTCCTGGGGTTCCTGTAACTCACGTACAGGGGGATGGAGAGTGGGCTCTGTCCAGTCTGAGCCCTGAGTTAACCCTGCGTGTGAGTCTACTCAGGACCGCCGTAACAAATAGCACAGACAGGGCAGCTTGGGCAACAGACCTATCTCCCAGTCCTGGATGCTGTCGGAGATCAAGGCGTGTGCACGCTGGCTTCTCCTGAGGCCTCTCTCCTTGGTGCTTAGACAGCCATCTTCTCCCCAGGTCCTCACATGGTCTCTCCCTGTGCCTATCTGTGTCCTAATCTCTTCTTGTAGGACATCAATCCTATTGGATTAGGATCCACCCTGTGACCTCATTTTTGCCTTGATCACCTCTTTAAAAATCCCATCTCCAAATACAGCCACACCCTGGGGTCCTGGGGGTTAGGGATTCAGCATGTGAATTTGGGGGGACGTGATTGAGCCTATACCATCCTCCTTAGGAACCAAGTGTGCTTCGGTCCTTCCTTCCCTCAAGTCACACGAGGTGATGTAATGGCTCAAGGAGAGGCCACTCGTGCAGAGTTTGTGTCCCAGCTGGGGACCCCTCTGCTGTCTTTGATGAGGCCGTTTCAGTGCCTGCCCTGTCCTGAGGTGAGCAGTTCTGGGGTTTCCTGCCATGTCTCCCGGCCTGCTGAGGTGCTCATTGTCAGGGAACTCAGGAGCCAGCAGCCTAGTGGGGATGCCGGGGACTCTCAGGGCCTTGGCAGATGTCTCTCCCGGCAGATACCCTAGCGAAAGTGGAGAAACATTTGGGGGATTACAGGTGGGAGAGAGTCAGTCTCGTTTATGCTTTAGAAAGAGCAGGTTGGGGTGGGATGTGAGGCGCACCATGGGGCAGGGAGCTTTGTCAGGCCTGATGGAGGAACCAGGCACAAGATCGGGCTTGGGCCAGGGCTGTGGGCGTAGAGGGGAATTAATGTGGGAACTGGCCACAGACTGTTGTCGAAATCTCGGCTTCCCTGTGCACCGAGGCTGAGCAGAAATACAGAGTCGGGTTTTGGAGGAAGAGAGAGATGGCTTCATTTTTCTGCCGGGCAGTAGGGAAGACACAGTTGGCAAGCGCCTCAAGAACTGGGCACCCCCCCTCCCGCTCCTTGAGAATCAGGGAAGATTTTATATGTGGGGCTCTCACAGTCCAGGGTATAGGATAAGGATCAAAGTAGTGACGGTCTTGCATTCCTCCTTTCCTTTGCATAATTTCAACAGTCACAGTTGGCATCAGGCCGCCTGGTAATTGGGGTCCGGCAGTCTGGTAATTGCATCCGTTTGCCTCTGGTTTATCGGTGGTGACCTTGTTTCTGAAATGCAAAAACTATAGGGGGTGATTTGTTATGAGGGGCGTATAGAATGTAAGTGCTGGACATAGTAAGGTTAGGGAGTGAGAGGCAGGGGATGTAACTCTCACAGAGTTAGGGATGATGGGTGCCAAAGGTAAATTACATAGTGTCATGGAGTGAGGTTAGTCTTGTAAAGTACAAATCTAGTTACTACAGATGAGTGACAAAGTAAAACAAGGAGTGATGAACTCTTTCAGGCCAGGTTATGTTTCTTCTCTAGCCTGTTTGCTGTTCCCTTTGTTTTCCTTGTTCTCAGGGCAGGGAAAACTTCATTTCTATTTTTGCTGCAACACGACTCTGGAGGAGCAGACGACAGTCAGTGGGGCACAA